>NC_090745.1:36117574-36122574 GCF_036898095.1 Palaemon carinicauda
CCCTTTTCTTTTCTTTTTTTAATTTCTTATGTGAGCCAGTGGTACTATTCTCTCATCCGTGGGTTGAGATACGTTTTGAACTCTAAACCTATTGACCGTTAATGTTTCCAAAATGTTAAATGGGCCTTCAAACTTAGGTGTTAGTTTATAATTGAGTCCTTTACATACATTTACCTGTATGTATACATTATCACAAACGGTATATGTTTTAGTTGGCTTCGCTATTTTATCATGATTCCTTTTCATTATGATTTGTGATTCTTCTAAATTCTTTCGAAGGATATCATAACAACTTTTGCTTGCATTTATACATTCTTTTAAAGGATTTGATAGATTAGTTGTATGCGTTAATACATGGAAAGGCGTTCTAAGTGGGGTACCATACAATGCTTCATGCGGTGACATTTTAATTGATATATGATATGAATGATTCAGAGTACTCAGTACCGCAGGTATTGCAATATCCCAGTTGGGGTTTGATCCCCCTAGTGTTACTCTTAATATATTTAAAACCTTCCTATTTGCTCTTTCCACTAGCCCATTCGACTTTGGGTGCTATATCATGGTATTTATTTTCTTTATGCTAAGGAATTCACACAATGAGGTAAGAAAGTGATTATTAAATTCTCCACCCGAGTCTGAGATTATCATGTGTGGAATTCCATGTTTACAAATGTAACACTCGTAAAACTTCCTAGCGCATTCAATCGCAGTTTTAGTTTTAAGCGCTATTAGTTCTTTATATCGAGTTAAAGCATCTACAATTACTAAGAGGTGCTTATTTCCTCTGTCTGACTCGTAAAATCCTGTTAACAAATCTAAATGTATTCTTTCAAAGGGTTGATTGGGCATGGGATAAGCCCCTAGGCTGACAGGTGTTTTCGTATGCCCTTCGTTTTCCTGACATGTGCGACAATTAGCTATGTGTTTTTTTATATCTGTAAGCATCGTATGCCAATAAAACAATGATTTGGCTTTCTGTGACATTAATGAGAACCCCGGGTGTCCATGTAATGGATTTGCATGCAACCAATTCAGGACAGTGGAAATAAGTGAGATTGGTACCACTACCTGGTCGTTAGTTACATGTGGTGTATTGCGAGTTTTCCTTGTCACGGTCCTACACAGAATATTATCTTTCATTATATAATTCTGCTGCTTATACTTTATATATCCCTTTTCCTGATGATTGCCTTTCAAAGCATTTATAATTGTTTCTATTTTCTGATCTTTTCTTTGCTCAGTCTGTAATAATTCAGCGCTCCAGCCTAAATCTTCTTGTTCAGATATCGTTTTAACAATAGGCATGGATGTTGATATATCTATTAATTCAGCTAAAGGCTCCGTACAAGATGACACGGGGTTGCGTGATAATGCATCCGCAATGATATTTGCTTTCCCAGGTAAATACCCGATTCTCGCGCCAAAGTCTTGAATGATCAAATGCCACCGAGTTCGTTTAGGGCTGTGGTTGAAGCCTTTAAAAAACTCGGTTAGTGGTTTATGGTCAGTAAGAACCTTAACGGGATAACCGTATATTATGAACTTAAAATGCACTAGTGAATTAACAATAGCTAGCCCTTCCTTGTCTATTACTGCATACTTACTTTCGGAAGTTCTCAGTTTTCGAGAATAAAAAGCTATCGGGAAAAATTGTTTATCATATTACTGAAGCAATACCCCTCCTACTCCTAAGTCTGAGGCGTCTGTTGCAATGAAGAATTCCTTACCGAAGTCAGGAAATTTTAAGATAGGAGAGCTACACAGTTCATCTTTCAAGGTATTAAACGCCTGTTGATGATGCTCAGACCATATGAAATCTATGCCCTTCTTCGTAAGATCAGTTAAAGGAGCGGCTATTATTGAATAGTTGCGTATAAAACGCCTGTAATATCCACTACAACCCAGAAATTGCTGTATTCCCTTGAGATTAGTAGGTATGGGAAAATTACGTATAGCCGACACCTTATCATGGACTACTTTTAGACCTTGGCTTGACACCATGAAACCCAAATATATTAATTCTGTTTTGAAAAATTCACACTTACTAATATTTGCCCTTAAGTTATGTTGTCTTAGTCTCTGTAGTACTAGTTCTAATTTACGTAGATGTTCTTCTAAGGTGTTGGAAAAGATTACAAGGTCATCCATATAGGCATGCAATATATCCCCTAACAAGTAACCAAACACTATGTTAATCATTCTTGTAAATGTTATGGGAGCACAACGTAAACCAAAAGGCATCCGTAAAAATTCATAATGTCCCCTGGCTGTGCTGAAGGCTGTGTATGGGATACTATCTTCTTCTAATGATACCTGGTAAAATATTTATTCTGACCTAACAAAGACAAAATATCGTCAGTACATGGCACTGGGAATCGATCAGGGATCGTCTCCTCGTTTAGACGACGGAAGTCTACGCAGATACGCCATGTTCGATCTTTTTTCGGTACAACTATTAATGGAAAATTATAAGGGCTGTTTGATTTCCTAATGACTCCTTCTTCTAGCATTTTACCTAATTCATCATTTATTTCATTCTGGAATTTCATAGGGAGTCTGTACGAAGGTACATAGATAATTTTCTGCTTGTCCTTTAACCTTATTTGATGCTCGATCACATCTGTTTTTCCTAAGGATCCATCCGTAGTGGAAAAAACATCATGATATTTAGTTAAAAGTCCAGAAATTTTCTGCTGAATTTCTTCATCTTGAATGTCTTTATTGATTTTATTTTTAATAGATTGCAAAAGGGATTCATCCGCAACTGATTGAGCGTGATTGATTTCAGAACGGTAAGAATACGATGTTTATAAACTTCTACATCCAAGATATGTTGATTTTTGTGAATTACTAAAGTGTTATTTAAATGATTACAGACTTCAATATTACATTGTTGATGTGAGCCTACTGTATAAATAGCTTATGTGACAGACAATCCGTTAGTTTTCAAAGTGTCGGAAAGGATTAATATTTCAGATCCCGGTAATGTTTTCTTTATTTGCACTATTAAATTCGAAGGTATGTTTGGCTCGATAGATTGCGTGCAAGATGATATTACGGGTGAACGAGAATTCTGCTGGGTCGCGTATATTATTTCTTTATTAGTGAGACAAGTTATTTGTTCTTCAACGTACGTTACGGTTACATTTGTCGTCTCCTTTTTATCCAAAACTGATTTTAAGGTATTAGAAGATTTATAGAGTTTTCCTTTGATATACACGCCGTGCTTGGCAGGGGCTAAGATAATGTTTTGATTTCCCATAGATGGGTATCCTATAATTACAGCTGGATACATATCAATGTTTTGTACCACAACAAATGTATCGGCAAACGTGCGTTTACCGACTTTGAACTGAACATGAGTTATGACTATTACATTTAATTCATTATTTCCTATACCCGAGAGTCTCACTCCGGATTTTTCTGTCGGAAAGTTCGAAAACAACAAATGATGTGTCCTCAAATCCATGATATTGCGTGGACTACCAATGTCAAAAAATAACGTAAAGGATTTGTGTTCTAAATTTACAGCATATAATGTTGGTCGTAACTCATTTTGGCTTATTATTGTATGAATTCGTTGTAAATCTACAGGAGCATGCGCTGATTTACTTAATTCGGCCGTGTGTTTCATAGGAAAATCTATTGCCTCACAATGATCTGATAAAACATTAAATGGATTATTCAATACTACTGATGTAGACATGAATGACCTTGAACCAACATCACTCTCTTCTCCACTGGAGTTAATTATGTGGTATTTGCTTTGCTCTGCACATTCTGAAAATTAGTCTGACCTTGCGAGGTCTGGTTTGACGACCCAGGCTCAGCGTTATTCGAAGAAGTGTTTGTTTGTTTCTGATTCTGAACTACATTGACGTTTGGCTGTTTCTTCTTATTATTAAAATGAGGATTTTTTTCTTTATTCCATATGGAACTGACTGTGGAATTGACTGTGTATTTCTTGGATTCTGTTGTGTCTTACGCGAGTAGCACTGACTATATGAGTGAGTCGAACTATTATGTATCGAACAGAATTTCGTTCTGCAGTCCGCGATCAAGTGACCTTGACGTTTGCAATTATAACACGTCATTCCCGCAACTTGACTATTATTAACTACATTTACTTGTTGTGGCTTTGTTTCATTCTTTGCAAAAACTTGAGTTAACAAGGGATCAAGGTTAGGGCACTTAGACATGTGTTTCTTTATCTGTTTATATACACCCAATTCCGTACTTGCAGGCGTTAACTTTTTATCAAAACACCGCACTAAAGCTTCAGGCAACATAAGTGTCATGCAAGTTAAATAAATTAATCGTAAAAAATCTTTCACGGAGATGTTATCTCTAGTAACCCAAGTGGAATTACCTAAAATATCTTGATATTCATTAAGCCTATCAGCTATGAGAGCTGCTCTCTCAATAACATTAAGCCTAGTCATAGTGGCTTGATTAAGTGTATTTCTTAACGTTAATACTACATCCAAGGCTTCTTCACCCCCATAGACCGTGCGTAACCTAACTTTGAAATCATCCCATGTAACTGCTTCTTGAAATGAAACACCTCTTAAATACGCACTCGCATCCCCCTTGGAAAAATCTATAAAACTTTTAGCTTCTTGTAATTGTACAAAAGGGTCTACGATTTGTTTGGCATTTAAATAGGCATCGGCGGATGAAATCCATGACTCCACATTTTGAGGCAAGAACTCATTAACCCGACCCTGAAAAGGAAGGATTGCAGACCTGGCATTTACAAGCGTCACAATCGGGAGAGGATTAATCTGTCCTACGCCACTAGGTCCAGGGATCGGGCTCACAGGGGGCGTCATGACTACTGTATTTCTTTTTCTATCTCTTCGACCCCTTGCAATTCTATCAAAATATCTATATGAACACAGATGTCCACTGCGTAAACCCATAAGCACCCAATGATAAAGATTATAACAAAATTCCCCAAAACAATGCTACTAATCCCAAGACATTTCCTGAGAATT
>NC_090745.1:36130074-36132574 GCF_036898095.1 Palaemon carinicauda
GTAAGTATGAGTGTACTGAGTAATTGCATCCACAAATACACGTATTGTGGCGGGATGTTGCAAAAACAACCCCCACACCCTTGAATCAGTCTAGCTGACAAATGTCTCAACAAAACAAACTTTCCCCTTACGTTTTCTAACACCAGACTCTTAGACAAAAGGACAAAAAACAAAACAAAACATAACCTTAGAGCTATATTTCTTAAAACTTAAAACAATCACTTAATACTAAAAACCATTCAAATAACTGTAACACCGTTCAAATAAACCAAAATAACCCTAACAAACTTAAAACTAAACTCGACCACAACCAAAATGTATATTATATTTTATGGGACATCAACACTGTCCTTAACACAAAGCCAAACTGTCTTTTATGGCAAACTACCAAATATGTTTATAATTGTTTATTTATTAATGCGGAAACTGTCTCCGCACACAAACCGACCACTCCTTGGCACAGCCACCAATCTGTGGCAAACGGAACTATATGCAGTTCATCAACTGAACTGAACAGTCAATTAGTGGTCATCATCATCATCATCATCATCAATAACAGCAATCGGAATCTTAATAAACAGGCCAGGTCATCAACGGTTGTGCAGTCAATTGAGCAGTTCAAACAATATCAAGTACAGGCCAGGTCATCAACAATAAATCCACTTTCTAAATTTAGTCTCTCCAAAGGAGGAATTACGGCTCAGAAAACCAATGAATACTTCCACGCTGGTAATAAAGAATAATAAATATAATCCAGCATTCACACCAGCCTCTAGCTGCAGTCAAAATCAAAATAAGCATTCACCCAAGACATTCACCACTGTCGTAACCTAACTAAAAACATAAACAAACAATCTCATTTATACCAACAGTCTTTCTCACTACAAACAATCGATACACTAACTACCTCTCTCTCTCTCTCCTCTCTCTTTCTCTCTCTCTCTCTCTCTCTCTCTCTCTCTCTCTCTCTCTCTCTCTCTCTCTCTCACTTTCTCTCTCTATCTCTCTCGCTTGCAGATCTCATTTTCTGATTGCTCCTTGCGTTAATTCCCATGCCGTTCTCTATTTTGATAGGGGGCTTCAATATTTTGGTTTCGTTCTTCGTTCCTCGTTTGTGCCTTAGTTGTTACTCCTATTACTACATCTCTATGTGGTAAAACCCCTTTATATCAAACTCTAACAATCTTACAATCCATCTCGTTTGTCTAGATGTTAAGTCACCTTTATAAAATAAATCACTTAAGGGGCGATGATCACTTTGCAACTCAATCGACTGATCTAATAAGAAGAACCAATGCCTCTCTAGAACCCAAGGAATACCCAAAGCCTCTCGATCAAATGTACCATAATTCTTTTCTGCCCCTTTTACTGCCCTGGAAGCAAAACAAATAGGTCACTCTCTACCTTTATCATATCGTTGAGAAATTATGCCACCAACAGCTTCGCTACTCGCATCTGTTGTCACTAAAAATGGGCGATCAAATCTAGGATATGCGAGTAAGTCACTGCTAGTTAAGGCAGCTTTCAAATGGTTAAATGTCCTTTCCTCTTCCACTCCCCAATTTATTACTCTTAGTTTCTTTAAAGCATCTAAGGGTCTCGCTATCTCTCCAAAACCTCTTATGAACTCATGGTAATACCCGGCGAGCCCAAGGAACCCAGCTACTTCCTTAGGGGTACGTGGCCTGGGGAAATCTCTAATAGTTTCTACTTTATTGGGGTAGGGTTGGATATCTTCTGGGGTTATTATGTGCCCTAAGAATTTGACCTGTTTACAGAAAAATTTGCACTTTGACAAATTTATTTTCATACCATTATGTTGCAATACTTCTAAAACTTTACAAATATTATTATTATGTTCTTCGGCCACTTTCCCTGTAATTATGATATCGCCTAAATAAACAAGAACATTATGGCCAATTAAGGGAGACAAAACCGTCATCATTTCTCTAGAGAAATGACTTGGAGGATTTTTAACACCAAAAGGAAGAAAATGAAACTGAAATAGTTGATCGTTAGCTATAAATGTCGTTTTAGATTTACTGTCTTCCTGAATGGGTATTTGATAGTATCCAGATTTTAAATCAATGGTTGTAAAATATTCACTATCCCGTACCTTCATAAATAATTCTTCGATCAAGGGCAATAATTCTTCGATCGAGGGCTATGGTGTAAGAATCACTCATAGAGTTATTAATGAAATCTCTACAGGGACAAAGAAGAAGCATATATACACATCAAAAAGAGAGATGTATCTGTTAAAAGAACAGAAGAGAAAGACAAGCAACTTCGGATGGAACACATGAGTAAGGTCAATAATAGGACATACGAAAAGAATAATTTGATTGATATACATGAAGCTGAGGAAGACCTTGATGTGCCATGAATGAATTCAGTGTGCTTGAAGTCGAAGCTATCATTAAAAAACTCAGATGGAAAGTCCCTGGATACGATGGAATAACTGGTGAGATTATAATGGTCGAAAATGAAGTGACCCCAA
>NC_090745.1:36137574-36142574 GCF_036898095.1 Palaemon carinicauda
CGTGTTATAGTAATATGAGTTGCAGAGTAAGAGTTGGAGGGGAATTAACAGATGCCTTCCCAGTGTCAGGTGGACTTAACAAGGCTGTCTTTTGTGAATGTTATTGTTTAATTTGGCCCTTGAGTGGATAATCAGGCAGACACCAACGGCAACCACAATAAACCTAGATGTCAATTGTGATCGTTTGGCTTATGCTGATGATGTTGACCTATGCAGAAAGGATTTTCAAGAACTGCAGCATATGTTTGGAGCTTTCAGAGAGACCATTTTGGGAATCGGTTTAAAAATCAGTGAAGAAAAAACCAAAACTCTAAAAGTTTCAAGACAAGGAAGTGAAGTTGGTAATATAGCATGTGCTGGATAAAACTTGGAGGATGTAGATAAATTTATGTATCTGGAATCAATAATCACCTCAGAAAACAGAGTTGAAGATGAAAATTAGTCAAGGATAGCCACAAGAGCAAGGTGCCTCTCGTCACAGAAAGAAATATTCAAGTCTAGTGATCTGTGAAGGAAAAGTAAATTAATAACCTATACAACAATAGTCAAGCCTACCTTTACTTACGGTTGTGAGACATGGAGGTTAACTAAAGAATTGGAGAGAAGACTTTTCGTATTTGAGAATGGATTGTTGAGGAGAATATACGGAGCAGTAAATGAAAACAATGAGGGGATTTGGCGAAGGAGACACAACCATGAATTGAGACAGTTGTCAGAACTGCCCTTAATAACCAACATCATAAGAGCACAAAGGCTGCCGTGGGCTGGACACGTAGCCAGAATGGACAGCAGGATTGCTAGGGGAGGGATGCTTGGTAGACCAGAGGGAAGACGACCCGTGGGGAGACCACCTATGAGATGGGAAAATAATGTCAAAAGAGATGTGGAGCACCTGCCCGCTGGATTGATATCGCACTGGATAGGGAGGAGTGGAGGAGTCTTGTAGAGGCGGCTAGGGACTGCATGTGGTAATATATATATATATATATATATATATATATATATATATATATATATATATATATATATATATATATATATATATATATATATATATACATATACACACACACATATATATATATATATATATATATATATATATATATATATATATACAGTATATATATATATATATATATATATATATATATATATATATATATATATATATATATATATATATATATATATATGCTGTATTATTATTATTATTATTATTTATATACGTACTGTATATATATGTATATATACTGTATATTTATATATATATATATATATATATATATATATATATATATATATATATATATATATATATATATATATTTATATATATACTGTATATATATATATATATATATATATATATATATATATATATATATATATATATATATATATATATATATATATATATATATATATATACATACATACATAGTTAGATTTTATTAATTCATTCGTATTTGTGTGTGAGTTTGTGTATATAGGTATAAAATAAAATACTTGATGACAGAAATCCAAAGCTAAATAGTGCATAGAGACTCTAAATACACTCGCTAAATCCTGCTAAATTTGCCCGATATAATGTGAAAGTTTCATTATGAATATCATTATTTTATTACATCGAACTCTAATGGAAGAAAGTTATGAATGCTAAGACTTTAGTTTGATTGGAAGTTGGAAGTACTTTTACATTAATCAAGTTTTTTACAATAAATTGTTCACAGCTTCATATTTATCTATCATATTGAGTAAATAATAGGATGATAACGGATAATCACAGATCCGTACGTCAGTTACTTTAAGCGAAGAGGGAAGTTGCGTTCCAGCCTGTGATTGACAATCAACTAAATGTTATGTATTATCTATTATGTAATAGGTTCAAATCATGTACAGTGTACATTATTAGTTTCTGACTCCACTGAGTTTTACCAATCTCCCCCTAATGTATTACACAGATTTCGTCATACTATTCTGATTATGACTGTCGCCTATTTGTCATTTATGGCATCCTGCTAAATTGATTTGATTGTTACGGGAACATAGGCTCCACGAGGATCCTTCTTTTTCTTTTGTTTATTCTATAGCAAGAAAAGTTAAAATAAATGAGCTACTATCACACACCCCTTTTCAGGTCCCCTGCTTGGAGCCTGACCAATTCACGGCGTCCGAGGTCACCAATACAACGGAAAGCCATTACAACTTTCTTATGTTACTTCAATTCTTTCATTACAAATTTGATTAAATCTGGTAAGTTTACAATTTCCCCCAATGCGTGAGAGGATGACACTCGATTCATCGAGGGAGGTGTTCTTCACAGGGCAAGAAAATACCAAAAGGGATTAATATCCACAATGTCATTATGAATATAATCTCTATTATTTTCCGATGGGTATATTAAAAACTATTAAGCGTCTAGAAATAGATCCTTTATCATACTGTGAATCTCTTCTCTAGACTATAATGGTTCTCACTAATAAAAACAACCAAGTATAAACAGTAAGTAAAGTGGTTGACTTAATGCATAAGGTCTTGTTATCTCTACACTAGTCCAAATCCCGTTAGGGTTGGAAGCGCTTATAATTTATGCAGTTTTTTTTAGTTTAAGTTATTCCTAAATTGTACATTAAAATGTGGCTTGATATTTGAATATATACATATAAAAGGCTCGTGTGAATTAATGACAAAAACAACACCTATCGTTTATCAAAATGAGAGAATGCCACAGACCAAGGTTTGATAACTTTGGTCATATGGTTACCAACCTGGGTAAGGCAATAGGATATGGTACTTTTTATTAAATTTTGCCTTGAATTCTTAGGAGGGACCGACGCCTGCGAAATGCAATTTAACATACGTATTATTTTTCGCTAGTTCCCATAACTAAAAGGACACATTTGTATTAAGAAGCTAATTCTTATTTTGTATAATCTGTACTCACCTGACTTTGTTTTTGCTATTATCATCCTAAATAGGCTTATGTGCATTCAATATCATGGCAGACACCAAGAAACCAATTAAATAACTTTACAACCATCCTCAGTATAAAGCAATATTCAGGAAATTTAACGATTTGAAAAGAAGAAAAGAATTATTGATAACAAAGAGTATATAATAATTAATCGAGAATGCATGAAATTCTCTTGGATGCTCAACGGGAAAGAGAAATAGCAGGCCATACCGCATGACTCAGCCCAAGGACTGAAAACATTTGTTATAAGGTCATCGACCGACGTCCATATTATCTTCTGAAATAACTTAAATACACAAAAGCAGCAGAAAAGGGAAATGTTTTGATTCTGGTGACTTCCTCTGAATGCAGATGGAAGAAGAGTTTCTTTCTAATCATATTCTGAGGGAATTTCTGAAACTGTCGTTTTCCTGATTTTTTTTTTTTTGTGTCGTCATCGGAAAAGTAGGCTATCATCTTCCGGTCATTCAACTCTGGCATTCTATTTTTTTTTTTTTAGTTTCCTTAGATATACATATATTTATGTATATATATATATATATATATATATATATATATATATATATATATATATATATATATATATATATATATATATATATATATATATATATACACACACACATTGCAGATTCTTATTTTTCTGGGCATCAGTTCTTAAAAATTCCTTTCCTATTTGCGACTAAGTGAATTGATCGTCATGTCACTTCGATAAGCTGTACTTTATGGCCCAGTGCGAAGACCAGTGCATCTACACCCACCAAACTGTGATAGCTTCATCCGGCAACTGGTTCGCATAAGCAACGACATCTATTATAAGTTACCAGTCATATATTTTCTTCGAAAATGTGTAATCGATTCATCTTTTGGGAATACGTTATCATTACATAGAGAACAATGAGTGTTGGTGCAAATAAGTTTCTGACATATTACTCAAAGCGAATGACGCCCATTCCATGTCCTCTGGCAACTTCGAGTTTTGGATGCAACAGATTGCAACTCGTGAACCAGTTCCAATAGAGCTCGTACTGTTTCGAAAATCAAGTGCTTTGCAATTGACCGAACGTTGTATGTTGCACTTGTACACGCTGGCATAAATTACACTCGGGAACAGAAATTATAATAAAGAATGAAACGGCCAACAAGCAGCAAGATTTATTTGTTGTGATGTTGTACCTCCAAGGACGCTCGGACATGGCGAAAACTGTAAGTAACCAGAAGTACTTTAGTATCAGACTTTGAATTTGTTTGATCTCGTGTCCATTTGCAGAATATGGTATGAAAATTAAGGTTAAACACGGGAACTGATCTTTATAATGTTATTTTTTCTTTTATTGAATAATAGCCTACTGCAGAACCGATGAATTTCACTGAAGAGTATCGAAACTAGTAGGAATTTCTCTTTTACTGTATATGGGGAATTATTCATGAGCCACATTCTGATATCTATACAAATATAAGCTTTTTAATTTTTCAAAGGAACTAAGATTTATCAGTATCAAATATATATACACACAATTATATGTGCGCACACACACACACACACACACACACATATATATATATATATATATATATATATATATGTGTGTGTGTGTGTGTGTGTGTGTGTTCTATATACACAGGTGTATATATATATAAATATATATATATATATATATATATATATATATATATATATATATATATATATATATGTGTGTGTGTGTGTGTTTGTGTGTGTGTGTGTGTGTATTTATATACAGAGGTGTACATATATGTATTTATATATATATATACATATATATATATATATATATATATATATATATATATATATATATATATATATATATATATATATATGTATATATATATATATATGTGTGTGTGTGTGTATTTATATACACAGGTGTATATATATATATATATATATATATATATATATATATATATATATATATATATATATATATATATATATATATATACCTCCAGAAACTAGGATATTTTCATTTTGTTGAGATACATTAGTTTTCAAATG
>NC_090745.1:36150074-36165074 GCF_036898095.1 Palaemon carinicauda
CTCCCAAGGCTCCCTATTCTCCAGTTTCGTAAGTGTGCCTGGCGCCAATCCAGGCGCCATCTGTATTCCTTGTAGCGTACACGAGGTGCTACAGATACTGTATGTAGGGAGGGGTCCTACAGCCCTTTCATAGAAAGGGAAGGGCGGGTCCATCAGGACGACATGGCCATCTCACCCAAAAATAGATTTTTCGCTTCGCTCAAAATCCGTTTTTTGGGCTCAAGCCATGTCGTCCTGATGGAAGTATACCAGAGCATTACTGTATCTGTGGATTCTCAGAACGTGCCGTACTCCCCGGAGGTAATTTTTCCCGGTCGACTAGACCTAGAGACCTAAGATGTTACCGTTATACATCTTTTCAACTAACCATAAACCATGTTAGAGCTTCCTGCCCCCTACAGGGAAGAGTCCTACTAGACTCTGGAAAAGTCTCGAAGAGTACATATACCTATGTATGAATACCAGGCAAGCTAATATAGTGGTCTCACCCTATATTAAGTAAAGCATAGTTTGTAAAGAACCACTGCGTCAATATGAAATATCGACCAGTTCTCCGCACAATACTTGTATTGGACAAAGGTTTATATCCGCATAGGAGGAAACTTGTAAAACCGCCACCGTCCCCTTCTGGGACGGAGTCCTCCCGATAAGGGAAAGCATAAACCAATGCAACATAGCTTGCATACAGGAACAATTTATTAGAATTATCCCAGATAAATATACATAGAATGAATGCTCAATTATATCAATAAATTGACACAGGTGAAGGAGACGCAAGGTTCTCAAGAACAAGTTTATTGATAGACAATAAACAGACAGGTTAACAACAATTCTATATATATATATATATATATATATATATATATATGTATATATATATATATATATATATATATATATATATATATATATATATATATATATATATATATATATATATACATATATATATATATATATATATATATATATATATATATATATATATATATATATATATATATATAAGAAGAGGATAACCAAAACTTTAAGCATAAGTCTGATAGTAAACAGAAACTTGTTTATCTGAAAGAAAAACATTAGTGCCACTTTTAACATACCGAGGTATGAAGGTCAGAAAAGTCTGTATTACTAATCAGTTACATTAGCGTTAGAAACGCTCGGCACACATGTCTGCACTTATGCTAGGTTCACCTTTGGAAGTGGAACAGTCAACGTGGGCACCTCAGTGCCCTCACTTAGTTTGTAGCACAGAATGTAACTACACACTCACCCTGGAATTAATTGTCCCAATTAAAACCACTGTTCCTCGCAGAGTTAAACAGCAGGATTAACGACGCAACCCACTGCTACCACAGAACTCTTTAGTTGCTCCACTTGCTTCGCATAGTGGCGAAAGAACACTCTGGAAGACTTCCAGCCAGTGTATGAACGGAGATGTTCAAAATCCATACAATTAAGGAAATTTAAGGATGAAGCAACTTTCCTCGGATCGTGACCTGCGGGTGTACTGTCAGGATCCGCTCTGCGAATAAAAATATGCGATTTTCGCCCTGAGTTGATTCAGTGATAAATTTGAGCCTGATGTTTCTCCCCTGAATAGTTGACCACCCTAGAAGTCTGAAGTTCTATGAAGATAGACCTTTAGGCATTCTACTGGACGTAGAGATGCATCTCCTTTCAGAGGGCAGATTCTCCAGGGACCCCACCTGTTGGTGGGTAACTCATTCTTGGTGAGAAACAAAGGATCCGGAAACAGGTTCAGTTCTCCCCCATCCGGGAACTGAACACGACCTCCCTCTCTCGAGAGGGCTACAATCTCACTAACCCTGGCCCCGGATGCGAGTGGGAATAGGAAAATAACTTTTTGGGTCAAATCCATAACGCACCCTCCTCATTGCTCCACAGAGAAGCGAAATGAAGAACTTTGTCTAAAGACCATGAAATGGGCTTTGGAGGTGCTGAAGGTCTGAGCCTAGCGCAGGCTTTCGGAATTTTATTAAAGATCTCGTTAGCGAGGTCGACCTGGAAGGCATATAGAATGGGTCTTGTCAAAGCAGACTTACACGTCGAAATCGTGTTAGCTGCCAACCCTTGACCATGGAGGTGGGTGAAGAAAGATAAGCAGAAGTCTGTCGAGATCTCCTGCGGATTCTTTTCCTTGACAAAGGCCACCCATTTTCTCCAAGATGACTCATATTGCCTTCCAGTAGATTTGCACTTATATTCCTCTAGGAAGTCTATGCTGGCTTTTGAAATCCCGAAACGCTTTCTCACCGCTAGGGAGAGAAAATCATGAGCTGCAGGGTCCGGGTTTTCTGTAATGAAGCGCAGACAGCCGACTTCTGGTCTCGCTGGGTCAGAACTGGATCTGGTAGCGGTAGAAACCTCAACCGTAGTTCCAATGCCAGGGGGAACCACACGCTGTTCGGCCACTTGTGGGCCACTATTGCCGCTACCCCCTTGAAGGATCTCAGTTTGTTGAGGACCCTCAACAGAAGGTTGTGAGAAGGGAACAGATAAATCCTGGACCATCTGTTCCAGTCGAGGGACATCGCGTCCACTGCTTCCGCTAAGGGGTCCTCGTACGGGGACACGTACAGAGGCAACTTCTTGTTGTCTTTCATCGCAAAGAGGTCTATCTGCAGTTCTGGGACTTGTTCAGAATGAAGGAGAATGATCCTGCGTCTAAGGACCATTCCGACTCTATCGGTGTGAACCTGGATAGAGCGTCCGCTGTCACATTGCGGACTCCTTAAAGGTGAACTGCCGACAGGTACCACTTCTTCTTTTCCGCCAATCGGAAGATGGCCAACATCACCTGGTTGAGAGGTGGTGACCTCGATCCTTGTCGATTCAAGCATCTCACAACTACCTCGCTGTCCATCACCAACCTTATGTGGATCGAGTGACGTGGGGAGACTTTCTTTAAGGTAAGGAACACTGCCATAGCTTCTAGAAAGTTTATGTGAAAGGTCTTGAATAGCTTGGACCATGTCCCCTGGACTTTTTTCCGATGAGTGACCTCCCCGTCCCTCCTTCGAGGTGTCTGAGTGAATCGTCACCGACGGGGGAGGTGGCTGAAGAAGAACCGACTTCTTTAGATGTCTGGCTTGGGACCAAGGCCTGAGAAGAGTACGTAGCCAAAGCGGAACTGGTCTTCTCAGATCTCTTCGCGCGTTTGATGCATAACTTCTCCAAACTCCGGTTGCATCCTTTAGCTGTGATCTTAGCACTGGGTCTGTCACCGAAGCAAACTGGAGAGAGCCCAGTACCCTCTCCTGTTCGCGTCTTGATATCCTTTCGGAATCTAGAAGTCTCTTGACAGAACCCGCTATCTCCTTCCTTTTCTTCGCCGGGATGGAGAAACGATGTGACATTAAGTCCCAGTGGATTCCCAGCCACTGCAACTTTTGAGATGGAGAAAGTCCAGACTTTTTTCTGTTGATCTTGAAGCCTAGATACTCTAGGAACTGGATCACTTGACTGGAAGCTTGCAAGCATTCTGTCTCGGATGCTGCCCACACCAGCCAGTCGTCCAGGTAGGCTACTATCTGACTTCCCTTTAGGCGTAATTGTTTGAGAGCTACGCTCGCAAGCTTCGTGAAAATCCTTGGGGCTATATTTAGCCCGAATGGCATGGCTCTGAAGGCGTTTAGTCTTCGTTGTAGCTTGAACCCTAGGTAGGGGGAGAGTCGACGGTTGATTGGAACGTGCCAATAGGCGTCTGACAAGTCTGTGGAGACGGAATATGCCCTCTTGGGCAGTAAGGTCCTTATGTGTTGCAGTGTTAGCATCTTGAATTTGCAATTCACTATGAACTTGTTGAGTGGCGACAAGTCCAGAATGACTCTGAGCTCTTCCGAGTCTTTCTTAGGAACACAAAACAGCCTCCCTTGGAATTTGATGGACTTCACCCTTCGGATCACATTTTTCTCCAACAGTTCTTGAACGTCCTCCTCCAGAACGGGGGTGGAGTATTGGAAAAACCGAGGGCACGGGGGTGGAGTACTGTACCAGCTCCAGCCCAGTCCGTTCTTGAGTAGGCTGTGGGCCCAGGGATCGAAGGTCCACCGATCCCGAAAATTCTGAAGTCTCCCTCCTACCGGCATCATCTCACTTGGACTGCCGTCCTGAGGTCTTGCCTCCCCGACCGCGACCGCCCCTGAATCCCCTTCCCCTTGAGGGGCACCTAGACGAGCCTCTGGCTGCTCCTCTAGGCTTTGCTCGAAAGGAAGTAGACTGCCCTTCGAACGTTGGGGTGAACACCGTGGACTGTGTCGACATGGCCTGGGGTACCCACTGGAAAGTGGTTGGGGTTTGTGCCACCATCTGGGGCACTGAAGGCATCGGCAACTGTTGTTGCTATTACTGTTCAACTGGCTTGGCTGGCCGAGACGGTAGCCTAGGCCTTTTAGTCTTCCTCTTCGGTTGGGGACCCTCATCCGGGGAAGACTTTCTCTTGATAGACAGGCCCCACTTTTGGAGAAGATTTCTATTCTCCGTGGCGGCCTTATCCACAACTTCTTTGACCAACTCGCTAGGGAAAAGGTCTTTGCCCCAAATGTTGGAGGAGATTAGTTTCCTTGGCTCGTGCCTCACCGTAGCCGAGGTGAACACGAACTCCCTACAAGCTCTCCTCGCCCTGATGAAGCTGTAAAGATCCTTCGTCACTGTGGCCAGATGAATCTGGGCCACTACCATGAACAATTCATGGACCTTGGGGTCACTTGCCATCGTCTCAAGAGTGGTCTGAAGAGACATTGAGGCAGCCAGTCTTTCTTTTGTCTCGAGCTCTCTCCGCAAAAGAAAGTCAGACAGCTTAGGGAGGTTCTCACCGAACTGACGTCCGGCAATATCAGCCTCCAACTTCCCGACTGAGAAGGTAAGATGGACGTCCTTCCAGTCCTTGTGGTCCATGGGTAGGGCCAGCGACAAGGGTTTACACTCCTCCAGGGAGGGGCAAGGCTTGCCAGCCTCGACTGCTTTTAATACAGCCGCAAACCCTTTCTGGAAAAAGGGGAAGACTCTAGCCGGAGAGGACACAAAGGAAGGGAGCTTCGTACTCAATGCAGTAACTTTTGAGTTTGTGAAGCCCCTCTCTTTCATCGAAGATGAAAGCAAAGCTTGAGCCTTAGCATGGTCCATCACTATGACCTCCTTCGGCTCTGTCTTCTCCTTTGAAGCTGGTTCCTTCCTCAACCGGACATAACAGTCCGGATATGACCCTTTGCTGGGCCAGAATTCCACTTCCTCAAGGGGAACTGAACCCAGCTTATCCGACATGACGATCTTTCCAGTCGTCATCGGCATGTGCTCGGCATATCTCCACGGGTTAGCATCTGAGCACAAGGGAAGGTCTTTCATATTGAGCCTTTTCTTGGGCCCACGTGATGCTGCAAGCTCCTGCATCCGCAGTTCCATTGCAGCCGCCTTCTCCATATTCTCCTTCTGCATTTGTTGGATCATTCCAACAATGGAGGAGAGGGCCTGTCCCAGCTCTACTGGGAGAGCGGACGATGTTGAGGGAATAGGTTCAGGGATCAGAACCGGAGCAGCCGACACCTCGTTGGCTTCTTCCTCTACGATGTCTGGGGCTTGATCTTCATCCTGGCCTCCTGCCAGGAGGTCTTCCTCCAGACGCTCGGACACGTCTGACATCCTGTCGCCCAACTGGATGTCTTGCACGGCGACCGCCACTTCAGCATCCACCTGGATCTGAACTAGGGGGATCTCCTCTTGAGGCTGGGGAATCACTGCATCAGCTGAAGCCCTAGGGAAAAGATAAGCCCTCATCTTCTCACTTGGAAGATAAGGTCCAGAGTTGTTCTTCTGGAAGCCCCTTACCCAGGTGCGAAGCTTCCCCCTTGCTATATCCCTTGATTCCGCTGTCCTAGGGGAATCAAAAGCTTCAGTAATCAGGTTAGAGCACACGGTACATACCTGGGGGTCCCAAAACCGGAGCTCACCTTTGGAGACAGCGCATGCTGCGTGTCTCCTACATAATCCATGTCCGCAGAGGTTCTTACTGCGGACGTTGCAGAAAGCACTTCCGCATTTCGGACGTACCTCCTGCAAAGAGAAGAAAATTTCCATGAGTATCAAGTGAACTATGTATCACTGGATATGCACAGTTAGCATAACAATTCAGAAAGGAAAGACACACAGTTGTGTTTCCTTCACAACCAATTGCTGCAGCCTTCCAGATAATAAAATCGAAAGGTTAATCTCTTCTAGAATAACCAATGCAAAGTTTCCAGAGGAAACAGGTGGAGCTCACACCTCAGCAATGATTTTAAAATCCTGGATAATAGACAAGAAAGAACTTACTTTCTTATCTGTAAGGCAACAGCAAAGGGCTGTGCAAGACAACACAAAAGTGTTAGAACACACAGTGCTGTACCAAAACTTATACTATAGTTTTCCTTTTACAGTATATGTTATACTGAAGAATACTGGTACAGTATAACTAGCTTTAAAGTATACTACTTAACAGCTATAAGGCGGCAGAACGCTGGTTCAAATGCATTTGCCGGCCGGCAGTAACTGCCGGCCGGCAACAGCCCATAATGGCTACACAAAGTAGCACCCGGCTGCCGGCCACACTCTTGGCGACCGGCAGACAGGGGCTGACATTAGCCGGCCGGCAAAGGTACACAACCGATGCCAGCCAGCAGCAAAAGAACCAGAGGACTACGACTGCCCGGCTGCCGGCCTTATAGGCCGGCAGCCGGGTCGGGTACAGCACTAGAAGAAAACAGAATGGATGCCGGGATAAGAGCGTAAACAACCTCCAAGCCCGGCAATCCGAAAGAGTGCATATAAGGAAGGGGAGAATCTAATTCAGGCTTCCTGACCAATGCCGTCTGACTCACAGGCAGGCATGGATGAGGGACCAAGGGAGGTCCGGGCAGCACTCAAGCAGAAGACCCTGCCGGCCGGCAAAGGACTGAGTCAATTCCACATCCTAACCTATCCTAGGTCCAGATGTAGAATGACGTACAGTACTGTAATGGCTAGGCCATTACGGAGATAGAGGGGGAAGGGACAAAAGAGGGTCCTACCAACCTTGCTTTAGTGAAGGATCACCCGCAGCCAAGGAAACTCATCTTAGCCTAAGGGAGATCCAGGAGGGAGGCCAGCAATACTTGCCAGCTCCCAAAGAACCAAAGCAAGGAAGGTGTTGCTACTCCCAGGGAAAGAATCTTATCCTCCCACCGAGAATAGCAACAAGGACTAGTCTGCTAGATCACAAAAGAAGGAATCATCTCGTACAGAAACCTTCGGTAGTGTCCTAAGGAGGCTAAGCCTCCTATGTCTGTGTCAGGCCAGCGAGGGAGACTCTACCCCAAGCCAGACGAACACAGACTCAGACTAAAAACTCTGTTGTTCTGTCCCACTCTGAAACCAGACTTACTGGAACAGGAAGGTACAGTAACACCCCAGTATAGTTTTATCGAAAGTTAATTCAGATAAACCACTTAGGGATAAGCCCAAGGCTTAAACAGAGGGAAAGGGATTGCATAACTTCTCCGAAGAAAAGAAAGCAACTGGGGAGTATGAGAAAGTATACTAAGGCTCCATCAGCAACTTAGCCTAGGCACCAAGAGAATCGATTACCTAAATCACCGAAACTCACTCGTATACTATCTTGGAAATATTCAACATAATCTTAAATGTATAAAAAACAGCCTAAAGCTTCAATAAAATTTTAATACACTCGGAAAACCAAAATCATGCAGAAAGTACTAGGACCAAACGACTAGGCTACATGGCCTAGCGTAGGCCAGAGTTGGCGAATACTTCGCCAAAATAATACTAAAGCACGAGAGGAAATCCTATGTAACGCTAAATAGCTAAAATTTATTAAAGCAAAACAACCGGGAATGTCGCTCTGGCTAACTAAACTTATACCTAGCGAGCGACAGCGTCCATGACGCCTCCGGTAGGCTACGGCTCTTATAACAAAGATTAATCCTATTAATCACTTAAAAATTTACCAAGAGCCTACATTTATACATAAAAGAAATGGTACTCAACTTATCAGAGGCCGACAAAGTTGGAGAAGCCATGAAAAGCTGAATAAATCCAAGATTTGCGAGAAACACAGGAAAAAACACCGAGTTGTTAAGCTACGCAAAAAAGGAATACAGATGGCGCCTGGATTGGCGCCAGGCACGCTTACGAAACTGGAGAATAGGGAGCCTTGGGAGCGGCTCCCCCTTTTTCTTTCCCGTTTTCGTTTCTTGCCAATTGACCCCTCGATATGTAATCTCTGTTTGGGGTGCAGATTGCCATGTGGCGTGTCAAGAATACGTCCTCTGATATGTCGCGATATCCCTTTCATTAGGGATATTCGCTCCAGGAGTTAGAATTCTGGTACCTTAAGGTAAATTCTCTGGGAATATTGCCGTAGTTGTAATATACCCTAGGAAGCTACCCTATAGGAACTTCCATCAGGACGACATGGCTTGAGCCCAAAAATATATATATACATACATACATACATACATACATATATATATATATATATGGACTAAAAAAGGCGACTTTTGTAAGCTCAACCCCGCAACGTGCAAGACTTTGCTGCTTTACTAGAAAAGCTGAAATAAATAAATTGGAATATAATAGGATTGGGTGAAATGAGAAAAACTGGGGAATATTTTATAAAGTTAAAAGAGGGTTTTTCTTCTGCTTCAGAGGAGATGAAAGGAACAAAGTGAATGGAGTGGGTTTTCTTATTCATAGAAATCCTGCATGTAACCTAAAAGAATTTTATAGTAATAGTGATAGAATTGCAGAATTAAGTATCAAATTAAGTAAAAAATACGAAATGAAGATCATTCAAATATATCCACCAACAACATTCAATGCAAAGGAAGAAAGAGAAACTGTTCATGAAGATCTGGAGATATCTTAAAAAAAAAAAACACAACTATTTGCTTTTGTTTGGGGTGATTATTATGTTGTACCAACCGTGTTTCACACAATTGTACATAATTCCTTTTGTATATATTATGCTTGTATCTTCGCTCTTCCCTCGCACTAAAACGAACATGAAAATTCCTGTCGGTTTTTTCCTCTGTAATATTGTCTGTCTTGTGAACTTGTTATGTCCTGTTGCCTTGGGGTTTTGTATATAAGGAGAGTGTTCCACAATAATATAACTCAGTCGTTTCCAACCTGCCTTTGAGTTCACACCCTTACTCGGCGCCGTCACATTGGTGACCCCGGAAGTCGACTCGCTCCCACTGCCTTCCACCCCCACCTCCCTCGCCCCTCCATCGTTGGTACTATGACGGAGACGGACTCTACAGTTTCTACTACAGCAGTTGGCGATGCGGCCGCCCCATTGAAACTTTCACCGTTCGCCAGCGGAGAAGCGTTTGCTTGGTTTCAACGCGCTGAAGTCCACTTTCGTATCAGGGGCGTGACTCGCTCAACCACCAAAGCGGATTATGTTCTCGCGGCAATACCCGAGGACACCTTCCCAGAAATATCCGACTGGCTTTGTGAACAAGGAGACACCCCAATAGCGTATGACGCCCTCAAAACATACCTTCTGCAGCAGTACTCGCCGTCGCCAGCCGCCCGTATAGCAAAGCTTTATCAGCTCTCGCAACAACCGTTGGGGGACCAAAGGGCTTCGCTTGCCCTCAGGGAAATGACCAGAATCGCTCGCCTTCAACCTGCCGCAGAGGTGAACCTACTCCGTGCCCTTTGGATACGCCGTTTACCTGAACCTGTACGCGCTGCCATACCCTATGTCGATAGTTTACCCATAAAGGACTTGATGACCAAAGCCGACGCCCTTATGGACAGCCATTTCAAGACCTCCATCAACGACTCCACCCCTGACGACGAGGATGCCTATTCAACGTCAACCGAAGCTGACATGAATGCCGTAGGACATACACGCCTACCCCGTGACGAGCCGAAGCGGCGACAAAGCCACCCACCACCCACCAATCGCTCGCGCCCCAACGAACGACTTTTACAGCCACTTACTACCTCCCATCCGCAGCAGTTTTGCTACTACCACTTCAGATTCGGGGCAACCGCGAAGAAATGTGCCAAAGATTGTCAGTGGCCAAAAAACGTGTAAGTAGGCCATCGCTTGTGGCGGTGGCTTCCCATGTTTCTAATCTTTTCTTTTTACAGGATGCAGGAACGGGCGTGCGATTTTTGGTAGACACGGGTGCTTGTCGTTCTCTTTTGCCAAGGAAACTGTTCAAGGCACAACGTAGTCTGTCTACATCTGCCGACGTCCGCTTGGTAGCTGCCAACGGATCTGCGATACCCACCTACGGTTACGAGAACCTCACATTATCGTTCGGAAACGGTAAATTCAATTGGAAGTTTCTCGTTGCTGACGTCACAATGGCAATCCTCGGTGCGGATTTCCTCTCTCATTTCCACCTTCTGGTTGATGTCGCCCACCGACGATTGGTCAACGCAGACTCGTACTTGTCGACACCTCTTCAACCCGCCCCCTCTAACCTCGCTCTCCACATCAGCGCACCCACAGATGCCTACGCCCACGTCCTCACGTCGTACCCGGAAGTTTTCCGTCCAGAACTTCGCCAAACGCCCACGGTTCCTGCCAAGCACGGTATTTATCACCATATCAAGACGACGGGACCCCCAGTCTTTGCAAAATTCAGACGTCTGGCACCGGAACGATTGGCAGCCGCCAAACAGACGTTCGCCGAAATGGAGAAAATGGCCCTTTGCCAAAAAGCCTTCAGCCCATGGTCGTCACCCTTACACATCGTTCTGAAGAAAGACGGCTCCCTCCGTCCGTGCGGGGATTACAGGCGCCTGAACATGCAAACAGAACCGGATCACTACCCCCTCCCAAACATTGCCGATGTAACCTCCTACCTGCACAAAGCGAAGGTTTTCTCTACGCTTGACCTCTTGAAGGGGTATTATCAGATGCCTATGAACCCAGAAGACATCCCCAAGACCGCCATCACCACTCCGTTTGGTACATACACCTTCAATTACTCCTGTTTTGGCCTTCGTAATGCTGGTGCAACGTTTCAACGTGTCATGGATGGCATCTTAGGGGACCTCCCTTTCTGTGTATGTTATGTGGACGACATACTTGTGTTCTCCTCCTCAAAAGAGGAACACCTCCGTCACCTGCGCATCGTGCTCGACCGCCTGCAACAAAACGGCCTTGTAGTTCGGTACGACAACTGTACCTTTGGCGCCAACGAAGTGTCGTTCTTAGGGCACCGTATCACTCCTGAAGGAGTCCATCCCCTCCCTGAGAAGGTAGCAGCCGTTCAGAATTTCCCCGCGCCCTCGACCGTCAAAGCTCTGCAGGAATTCTTGGGTATGATCAACTATTATCACCGTTTTCTTCCAGCCATTGCCGCCACTCTTGCTCCCCTCTAAGCCTCCCTCAAGGGCAAGCCAAAGGACCTGAAGTGGGGTCCCCTTCAAGAAGCAGCCTTCTGCAATGCAAAGAAGGCCCTATCAACTGCTGCGGCTCTCACTTTTCCTATCCCACACGCCCCTCTCCTTCTCTCCACCGATGCCAGCGACGTCGCTATTGGTGCAGTACTCGAGCAGGTGGCCTTCTTCAGCAGAAAACTGTCCAAGGCAGAATCGGGTTATTCTACCTTCGATCGAGAATTGCTGGCGGTGCACTTGGCTGTCCGTCACTTTCGCAATTTCTTAGAAGGTACGCCCTTCGTCATTCGCACAGACCACATGCCTCTGTTGCACGCCTTCACTCGACAGTCTGACGCCTGGTCCGCCCGTCAACGCCGACATCTCCCCGCCGTGGCTGAATACAATTGCACCCTCCAATACGTCCCTGGGAAAATGAATCCCGTTGCCGATGCCCTGTCAAGAAACACGTTGGCTGCCGTTCAAGTGGGATTGGATTACAACGCCCTGGCTGAAGCCCAACGACAGGATCCAGAGTATCAAGCTTGTAGGACATCCTGCACGTCCCTCCGTTGGGAAGATTTTCCCCTCGAAGACTCCATCACCACCCTCCTCTGTGACGTCAGTACTGGTAGACCGCGACCTTGGATTCCTGCTCCCATGCGCCGACAGTTGTTTGATTTCATCCACGGCCTTTCACATCCCTCGTGCCGTTCTACTGCACAGCTGCTGAAGGCAAAGTTCATTTGGCACCTTTCCTCAACCTCAGCGTCGTTTCGCACACATTCACGTCGACGTTGTAGGCCCCCTATTCACATCACAAGGACATCGTTACCTGTTTACCGTCATCGACCGCTCCACTCGTTGACCTGAAGCCATTCCCATGGAAACTGCAACGTCTGCCTCATGTACATCTGCCTTACTCTCTGGATGGATTTCAAGATTTGGTATCCCTGAGCATATTACTTCTGACAGGGGAACCACTTTCACCTCTCAATTGTGGACGTCATTAGCGAATCTCCTGGGCATCACCATACATCAGACAACGGCCTACAACCCCGCTGCCAATGGAATGGTTGAACGTTTTCATCGCACCCTCAAAGCAGCTTTGATGTCCCGCTGCAAGGATTGCAACTGGTTTACTCAGCTACCCTGGGTCCTCCTTGGACTAAGGACCACTCCTAAAGACGCCCTCGACGTCTCGGCAGCCGAAATGGTGTATGGCGACCCGTTGGTCGTCCCTGCCGAATTTTTTCCTTCTACAACCTCCTCCGACGATATCCAGCGCATACGTCACGTCGTGGGAAAATTTACTCAGTGCCGCCAGACTTACAAGCCCCCAGCGAAGCATCACATACCAACGGACTTGCACTCTGCAACGCACGTCTTCCTGCGCAACGACACCAGCAAGCCACCACTAACGCCCCCTTACACGGGCCCTTTCCTTGTGATCCGACGCAGTCCGAAAGCATTCATACTAAACATTCGGGGCAAAGAAGACTGGGACTCCATTGATCGTCTAAAACCTGCTTATCTTCTGCCAGATGACCCGCCTACAGTTCGCCTCTCTAGATCAGGGCGCCCTATTTAACATGTACAGTATGTCATTTTTAGGGGGGGAGCCATGTACCAACCGTGTTTCACACAATTGTACATAATTCCTTTTGTATATATTATGCTTGTATCTTCGCTCTTCCCTCGCACTAAAACGAACAAGAAAATTCCAGTCTGGTTTTTCCTCTGTAATATTGTCTGTCTTGTGAACTTATTATGTCCTGTTGCCTTGAGGTTTTGTATATAAGGATAGTGTTCCACAATAATATAACTCAGTCGTTTCCAACCTGCCTTTGAGTTCACACCCTTACTCGGCGCCGTCACAATGTAAAGTAGGTTAAAAGAGGAGAGGAGAATCGTCTGTAGGCAATTTGGAGTAGGCACAATAAATGTTAGAGGAGACATGCTCCTAAATGTGCTAGAAAAAAAAAACAATCTAAAAACCGATAATACATGTTTTATTTTTATTCTTAAATGAACAAAATGATTGACCAGGAGAAGACCAAATGTAGAAGCAGAAAACGAGATAGACTTTATTCCCAGTGAAGAGATAATTTAGTTAAAGATGTAATATTGTTAGAATTTTGAGAAATATAATTTGTCTAGATCTAAGGAAAGAATAAAAAAAAAAAAAAAACGAATTTTAGGGAAGAAAATAAACTCCTGTAATAAGAGAAAAGTATAATGAGTTTAGTCAGCCGAACTATCCAAGACAATAAACAATTTAAAAACATAAGACATTCGTAAATATAATCAGACCAAAATTGAGGAAGTACTAAAGAAAATTGAGAAGCATCAAGTTAATGAAGAGAAAAACTTGGAACAGGGTACCAACAGATATTTGCTTTAACGAATGAAAATTATTATCATTATTATTACAATTATTAATTGCTAAGCTACAACCCTAGTAGGAAAAGCAAGATGCCATAAGCCCAGGGACCCCAACAGGGAAAATAGCCCAGTGAGGAAAGGAAACTAGGAAAAATAAATTATTTTCAGAACAATAACATTAAAATAAATATCTCCCATATAAACTATAAAAACTTTAACAAAACAGGAGAAAGAGAAACAAGAGAGAATAGTGTACCTCAAGCAAGAGAATACAGAGGATGTCTATACAATGCTATAAAATAGTGATATAAGAAATAATTTTGCCAATGAAAATAATGAAACACCTGAGCAGGAACCGAAAGTAACAGTAGAAATAAAAAAAAGGTATTAAAAGGCTTTAAAAGAGGCTAAGCAGCAGTAAAAGATGGACTAGGAATTGATTTAATAATATAGGAAGGAGAATTCATTGTATTAAACCTCTCTGAGCTTTACATAAAATGTTTACAAGATTGTTCTTTACCTTCAGCCCGGAAAAATGTGTCATTATATTATTCCACGAAAAGAAAGACTTGAAAAGTTACCGCTCAATAAGTTTATTCTAAATAATATATCAAAGATTTACAAAGATCATATTAGCAAAAGGGAAAGAGAGCTACACTAGAATTAGCTAAGAAAGCAGGCAGGTCTGAGAAACGGACATTCAACAACTGACCATATCCATGTAATTAACTAGCTAATGGAAAAATCAACTGATTATGACAAACCACCATGTATGGTATTTAAAGACTATGAAAAAGCTTTTGATTTTGTTAAAACTTTAGAAGTAATGAAAGCCCTTCAAAGACGAAGAATAGATGATACTTACGTTAGAACACTTGAAGATATCTAAACGGGAAGTAGGCTACAGCAATCCTAAAACTGCATAAAGATACTAAGAAAATTCCGATTGAGAAAAGAGTTCGACAGGGAGACCCCATCCCTCCTAAACTATTTACAGCATTCCTAGAAAATAATTTCTAAAAATCTAAATTTGGAAAATGTAGAAATTACCATTAATGGGAATACCTTAACACCACAAGATTTGCAGATTCATTGAAGGGAATGTAAAAGATGATATAAGATTTGATAAAAAGCAGAAATGCAGGACGGAAAATAAATATTAGCTAAACTAAGATAGTTTTCTATAAAAATGGAGAGACAAAAAATAAAGGT
>NC_090745.1:36170074-36195074 GCF_036898095.1 Palaemon carinicauda
GTAGTACAAGTAAATTTTGTGTGTTATAGTTTTTTCTGTTATCATTACCGAAAAAAGTCTTTTTTGCTGTTCTTAGGGCATCATCTAATACAATTTCAGGATACTTTAGTTTTTTACCTATTGCTCTAATACCATTTATTTCGTCATCAATATATTCAGGGCTGCAGACTCGGAATGCTCTTAAAAACATAGAAGTAAATACAGATTTCTTAACTTTGTTGCCTTGGTTTGAGTAATAATGGACATATGCCGAGATATTCGTTGGCTTTCTGTATACACTGAACTTGAGACTATTATTACATCTATGTATGTGACAATCCAAAAAAGGTAGGGTACAATTATTCTCCAGCTCCATAGTGAATAGTTTGGTACCATCAATAAATTTCACTATGGAACTGGAGAATAATTGTACCCTACCTTTTTTGGATTGTCACATACATAGATGTAATAATAGTCTCAAGTTCAGTGTATACAGAAAGCCAACGAATATCTCGGCATATGTCCATTATTACTCAAACCAAGGCAACAAAGTTAAGAAATCTGTATTTACTTCTATGTTTTTAAGAGCATTCCGAGTCTGCAGCCCTGAATATATTGATGACGAAATAAATGGTATTAGAGCAATAGGTAAAAAACTAAAGTATCCTGAAATTGTATTAGATGATGCCCTAAGAACAGCAAAAAAGATTTTTTTCGGTAATGATAACAGAAAAAACTATAACACATAAAATTTACTTGTACTACCTTATTGTGATTCATTTAAAGAAATTCCCCAACTGTTAAAAAACTTCAATGTAAATGTAGCATTTAGGAGTAAAAATACAATAAAAACAGCCTTAATAAAGAATTCTCCTGACATTACCAAGGGATGTGTATATCGTATTCCATGCAATGCTTGTGAAAAATACTATATTGGTCAAACTGGTAAAGCCCTAGAAAAGAGAATTGAACAACATAAGAAAAGTGTCAGGTATGCTCAAGATAATAATGCACTCTTTGCCCACGTTAGAGATAAAAATCACCCTATTAATTGGTCAGGTGCAAAGAAATTGGTTTATTCAAATAACTTAGTAGAAAGAAACATCATAGAGTCCAGTTTCATAAAAGAAACCTTTGAAAACAACTTGAATATTGGTCATGGAATGTATAAACTCGACGCCTTTATATGTAAAGAGATTTGTAAACTATATAAAAAAACATTAACCACTTAATGTAGAATTGAATGTATTGTGAATAATTAACGTCGGTGTGAAATTAATATTTAGACCTAAGCTACCATTCATTAAAGGAAACAATTATTTTATATAGTATGCATAAGTATATTGGCACTATATAGTGTTATGCTAGATATAAGTATTGATATATACATGATTATATGTTTATGATATTAATGTTGTATACATATGAATGTATATATGCATAGATATGTATGTGTATATATGTATACATGTATATGTGTGTGTATATATATGTATATGTGTATGTGTATGTATATGTATGTGTATGTGTAAGTATTTATGTATATGTATATGTATTTGTATCTGTATGTATGTATATATATGTATATGTGTATGTGTATGTATATGTATATGTATGTGTGTGTGTATGTATGTATATGTATATGTGTATATATATATATATATATATATATATATATATATATATATATATATATATATATATGTATATGTATGTGTATATATATGTATATATATATATGTATATATATTTGTATTTTTGTGTATGTTTTGCTTATGTATTTATATAGATAAGGCTACCGCATTGACATATAAATAACTGTAATGAAAGTAAAATAAGAAGAAAACAAGAATATACCCGCCACTAGAAATGACCCTTTTTAGCAGGTGTCTAACGAGCTTTCGGACTCCTCCTACGCACACCTGAGTCAAGCCCAGGTAGCGGGTAAGGGAGTGTCATTGTTCTCTAAATCTCTATATGTATGTTCGTACTTTTGCTTTCCCTATAAAATGTAAGAAACCTCTCTCAATAAATCAGTCCTCTGAGGAAGTATCACGAAACTAGTCAGGACTCAAGTGTATATTCTGTATTTTCATTTTCCCTGTGGTTCTTCTGCATCTGAGCATCACGTTTTCCTGTGATTTTTACGCATATATATACATATATATATATATATATATATATATATATATATATATATATATATATATATATATATATATATATATATATATACATATGTACAAATATAATTATATCAATAATGTGTGTGAATATATATGTATATATAAACATAATTATATACATATGTAATTACATGCGTATATGATTGTGTGTGTGTATATATATATATATATATATATATATATATATATATATATATATATATATATATATATATATATATATATATATGTATATATATACATATACATAAATATACACAATTATATACATATGTGATTTCATACGTATATAATTTTGTGTGAATATATATATATATATATATATATATATATATATATATATATATATATATATATATATATATATATATTTATATATATATATATATATATATATATATATATATATATATATATATATATATATAATTAAATACATATGTAAGATGGAAATGCACGTGAACAAAAAACTTCAATTCTGAATATTGCTTTCGAGTAATAATTCTTACGAAGAATGAATTTCCAAATCTATGCAATTTTTTTTTTTTTTAATATTTTCAGTTACTAAATATATGTAGTTTAATATCTTTCAATCTTTGTGAAGTAAAAGATAAAGTAAATGTTCGGCCTACTCATATGCCCCTGTAGGACCTGTGATGAACGTTATTTTTATCTATTAAATATCAGTGTAAAAATAAAAACTTTTTAATTCGAAAGCATCGTTGTATTCCAAAACAAGAGACACCAGTAGCCCAGCTTCCGTGAGTTAGCCCAGGACATTTCGAGGGTTACAGGAACATTTGGGAGAATTGGTGTCTGGTATATAAAGGACGAGTGAAGAGTTAGGGGAGAGACTCGACTGAATACTGTTTAAGTGTGGAGGCATTTCAGCTACACCCGCTGTGACCCGGAATTTTGTATCTCATTTACAACGATAGAATATTTTGAAGAAGATAAGGAAACCTTGGAACTTTATCATCAGAAGATGCGTCCTACATATCTACTTTTATATTTGAAATTAAGACCTGAAACATTATTCAAAACACAAAGATGACTTACATTAACATCCGTCCATCATTATATAAAAACTTAAACTAACAAAGATTTACACTATTTTGTGTAACAACAAGAACAAGGATAAGGATAGGGAAGAGGGGAATAAGGGATAAGGAAGAGTACCCCTGGATACAATCTAGTTTAAAGCCCTAAGGCAGGTACTCGGGAAGGGAAGGAGTGAGGGAAAAGGGAGAAAAAGAAGTATAGGAGGAGAGTAAAAGAGAGGAGCAGACCTTCCTGCAATGTTATGTTAATTAAGGGGCCACCTGATAGGCAGCCAAGAGTGGATAGGAAGGGAAAGGACGAGAAAGGAGAGGAAGGGTATTTTGGTTCACGCATCTAGCCCTGCTGCAAGGAAGTATGTCTGAAGGACCTATTCGAAGGCAAAAGAGTTATGATGTCAAATTAGTAATCAAGTTTGTTATTGAAAATTAATTTGATTTATTAATTGAATTTATTTATTTATGTTGTTTTAGTCAGTTGAGATATATCTCGGTCGGGGCGGATCACAATTGACTTTGGGATCTAGTCTCCTCCACCAGTTATGATCTCGAGTATGTTCGTTAGAGAGAGTCCTTGTAACCGTGCAAAGGTCGTCATCGTCATTGGCTAATTTATCCCAAGTAATTTTTATTTAGTTTGGTGTCCTGTAAGTATACTGCAGACCTTGTAAAATATTGTAAATACTTACGTTAAACTTAAACATAGTTATTGTGAAAGTTTGCTGATTATGAATTTCTTTTGCTGTTACTGTTTTGCTAAATCGTTTATTAAAAGAATAAGTCATATAAAGTAGATTTTACATAATTACTATTTTACATAAAATTTGCGTTGTGTATAATAGCCGAATGTAACAAACATAAAAACATTCGCAGGAAGTTCGAACTTTAGAAGTTTCATCGATTCAACAGGCTGATTATGAAGATTATTCCACAACTTGGTCATTGCCGTAATAGAATTTCTAGAATACTGTATAGTATTGCACCTTATGGTGGGGCTGCATGATAATTAGATTAACGGCATACCTAGTATTATGAGCAGGATGGTACTGTCTGGAAACATAGAAATGCAAGGGTTGGTCAGAATTATGAAAAATCTTTCGCATCATCCATAAAGAACTAATTGAGTGACGGTCCCAGAGATTAATATCTAGACCAGTAATATAAAAAAATCAATAGATCATAAATTCCTGTTCAACAAATTAAGAAGAGATTCAGCAGCTGAATGAGTCACTGTCCTCGACCTGCTTCCAATCATACTTTGAGCTTTGTGAGGGCTTAACTTCATGCCCCATAATTTACACTAGATCTCTATTAAGGGATTCAGCAACCCCAGATCTACATTCAGGAAATGGAAGTGAAGTAGAGTCAGTAACATCATCTGCATATGCAATGAGCTTGTTTTCTAGGCCAAACCTCATATCAAGTGTAGGCTATATTCAGTGTTGCTGAAAGCGTAAAGGACCGTAAAGTGTCATAGAAAGTGTAAAGGAACGTAAAGGAGGTCAATCTATGTAGCCTTCTTATTAAGTTGTTTTCCAGGTAGTACACATATAGCTATTGCTGTTCATGTGAATGTGAAAGTAAAAATAATATCCCTATAATAATGACCCACAGGGTTTGTGAGCGCAGCTCAACATGTACCACATGCGAGAACATAAGAGCAGTGATGTATGCTAATTATGCGAGTGCAGCGAGCCATGGTGGAGCTTAAACCATGAGAACTGTAGCCGAGATCGAGGCCAAATAATGTTCAGTATTGTCAACTCACATTTTCACCCATGCTGGAAATTGACTTTCTGATGAGTATTGACTAGCAGCCTAATATCCTAATTTTATATTCTTTTCTGTTCCTTTACGCTTTTCAGTCACACCCATGTCGTGTATATGGTATGAAAAGTAATGGGCCAAGAATGATATGAGAGTTATGGAAATTGGGTAGTAATCAACTGGATAGAGCTACTGCAAACACATTTACATAATGGAGTAACAATACTAATTTTCCAATAAATGCTGAAGGATTCTATTAGATTTTTCACCATCATTAGTGGTGAACAGTGTGCGTAAGTCGACCTTTCAATGATTCTCATTTTCAGCATCTCAGCAAGTTTGTTTTGGATCTAGCCGCATATTAGGATATCAAAAAGGTAGGTTGATACCTACGTACTTTTTTGTTGCAACGTGTTTCGACGTGGGGTTGCGCCACCTTGCAAGAAAGTGTACCACACATTGAGCCAGCTCGTGTCAAGACCTCGCAAGAAACATGTAAAATCGTCCAACATTGCCAGGTTTTTAAAACAGTTTAAAACTTTGTCACAGCGTGGTGCAAGGGGATAACACTGCGCCACCTCACAACATTGGTGTTGTGATGTCATACAACCACCTCATAAGATATCGCTTGGGTTCATGCCATTTCATGCCACCTTGCACCAGGAACGACGCCATGCAACTTCTTGCGAGGTCTTACCCCAAAAGGTTATCCCTACTTGCGCACAGCTTACCCCTTCTTGCGCACAGCTTTTGATGTTTGGCGAGCTGGTTGTAAATTTGTGCGAGAAGGGTAACTTTCGGAACGCTGATTGGTTGGAGCTTGGGCTGGGTGAATACCGAGCGCTGATTTGTTGGAGCTTGGGCCGGTTGAATACCGAGCGCTGATTGGCTGATACCGGTGTGTGGGTGGCATATGAAGAGTTGCTAGGGCCAGCATCAATCATTTATCTTCCCACACATGTCTAAATAATACAACAACCTCTACAACCCCTCACCAGACCCCCAAGCAGTCCAAGCAGCCCCAGCAGCCCCAGCCCCAGCAGCCCCAGCCCCAGCCACAGGAACCAGAGCTGCCCCCTTCTCCGATGGTCATGAAGGCAGAGTTTGCTAACGATCCTGTTGTCAAAGAATAACCTGTAGGAGGACCTAGTGGACTACAGCAACCACAAAAGAAGAGATATTGGCCCAGTAAAAGGGGCATACCAGACTACCCCTTCATGGATGCCCAAGTTTGTGAGATTGCTGAGTTTGTGAAACAGAATCCACCTCTCTATAACAAGCAGGACAAGCAGTGATGCAATACCAGACTGAAGGAGACCCGGTGGACAGAGCTTACAGAAACCTTCTCAGACTGTACTTTCATATAAGTGAAGAAGTTGTTTAAGAAGAAAAGAACAGATTTCTTGAAAATAAAGAAGGAGGGCAAGAGTGGTACCCCAGCAAGGAGGAGGACAGCACGAGAGGAAGAGGTCATAACCACCTGGGAGTTCCTCGGGGGTTACACAGCGCCTGAGAACACAATATCAAGCAATAGGCTCTCTCCTAGCTTGCAAAGGACCACTTCAGACATAAATGTCGACGAATCCTTCAGTGAGATGTCTGGTTTGTCTGCTGCATCAATCGTCAGGAGGAGGAACCTGAAGAAGAAGAGCAACCCAGCAGATACAGTAGCCTTCACCACAACAGATTAGCAGACGGCATTTGGACACGTCATCGAGGAGCTCCTGCACAAGGCCAATATCCTGACACAGAAGAAGGAGGCTGAAGGATCTGAGGCCGAGATCCAGGACTTCTCTATGTACCTGTGTTCATGACTGAGAAGAGTGTTACCCGTGATCTTCAAGGAGCTTTTCGGGAAGATCCTGGAGATGGCCTCAGTCCTGGAGGAACCTCTTGAAGGGACATCTTCCATCACCAACCCCAGGCTAATCATCAGTTCTCTGACAGGAACACCACAACATCCTTTAGTGTCATCACAACCTCTACAGTGACAACAACCTCACAAGGAGTCCAGGCAGCAGCAGTGGCTCCTTCTACAATGAAGGCAACATTCCTGTAACAACCCTACCAACCCATACAGTACCAGCAACACCAGTTCGCCCAGCATCTATACCAGCAACAGCAACTAATATCCTAAATCTCGCAGTAGCAGCAGTAAGTCCCACCACAGCTGTCACAAGTTTGGATGCCATGGATTGAGATGTCATCAAATAACTTCTCATCCCCAGCACCTGCCTCCACTATCACGACAAGACCTCCCGTTTCCCACTTCGGTACTGCCTTGGATATGTTACCCTCCCTGTCATCCCCCAGCATCTCGACCCCCATGGATTTGACCACTATTGAACATATTTCTAAAATATATATTGTAACTATAATGTATGTTGTATTTATTCTTAAATAACAATATTTTTGGTCAAATATAATCTTTTATATTCTCTTATATCATTATGTATATATATATATATATATATATATATATATATATATATATATATATATATATATATATATATATATATATACATATATATATATATATATATATATATATATATATATATATATATATATATATATATATTTTGTCAAATATAATCTCTTATAGTCTCTTATATTATTATGTATATACTGTATATACAGTATATATATATATATATATATATATATATATATATATATATATATATATATATATATATATATGTGTGTGTGTATGTATGTATATATTTATATATATAGTGTACCACCCGTGTGTCACACGAGCGTACATAGTAACAACATTTCTCTTTTATGTATATATTATCCTTTGTATTTTTGCTATCCCCTCGCACTGACAGCAACTTGTTTTAACATGTCAGCATACTCCATTGTTAACTGTTAACAAAACCGGCAACCAGTTCTGTTAACAGACATGTTAAAACAAGTTGCTGTCAGTGCGAGGGGAGAGCGAAGATACAAAGGATAATATATACAAAAAAGAGAAATGTCGTTACTATGTACGATCGTGTGGCACACAGGTGGTACAATATATATATATATATATATACATATATATATATATATATATATATATATATATATATATATATATATATATATATATATATACAAATAAGCCATATGTTTTAACACAATAATGTTTCGATTCTCTTATCGACCTCGGGATCAGGGTATATATATATATATATATATATATATATATATATATATATATATATATATATATATATATATATATATATATATATATGTATTTATATATATATATATATATATATATATATATATATATATATATATATATATATATATATATATTCAAATAAGCCATATGTTTTAACACAATAATGTTTTGATTCTCTTATCGACCTCGGGATCAGGGTCCCAAGACGGAACCACTCAAAGGCAATAGCTTCTGACTGAGTTCTATTCCCGGCCAGTCAGAAGCTATTGTCTTTGAGTGGTTCTGCATTGGGACTCTGATCCAGAGGTCGATAAGAGAATCAAGACATTAATGTATTAGAATATATGGCTTATTATTATACGAAAAACATGTCTAAAGGTGCAAAATGTATCATATATATATATGAATATATATATATATATATATATATATATATATATATATATATATATATATATATATATATATATATATATATATATATATATATATATATATGTGTGTGTGTGTGTGTGTGTGTGTGTGCGCGTGTGTGTGTATATGGTGAAGGAACTATATCTGCAAATGACATGAAAATTGAAAATATAAGTAAAGTAGAAGAGAGTTTTTGAAAACACATGAACTTTATTAACATAACATATCGTGCTATTACAGTGAAAAAAAGTAAATGGAAATATGTAATGAAAAGTAAAAAGTTGAATTATATGAATAATTATCAATAAATAGCTTAACAAACATAAAAAGAAATCTTAGTTTGAAATGAAAAATGAAAGATTTGAAAACACATGAACTTTATTAAGAAAACATATCTTGCTAACACAATAAAAAGCAGTAAATTGGAATATACAGTAAAAAGCAAAAACTTAAGATATGCAATGAAAAGCTCAAAGTTGAATTGTAAAATAAAAGCATAAAGTTCAATTATATAAGGAATGATCAATAAATAGCTTAACAAAATGTAAGAAGAAATCATAGTTTGAAATGAAAAATGAAAGACTTGAACACACATGAACTTTACTAACAAAATATATCTTGCTAAGTCAATGAAAACCATTAACTTGAAATATATGATGAAAAGCAAAAACTTATGATATACATTGAAGAGAAAAAAGTTAAAATGTATAATTACAGCAAATTTTAACTTAGGAATTTTTATTCATGAAAAGAACAGGATTTGTGGTGACATACATTTTCATTTTATATATATTTGAATAATCTATACTTCTGTTGGTCGTCCTCTGGGAGAGACAAGTCTCTCTTTCCAAGGAACTGCACTTGCTTCTGAAGTGTATTAGTAGGCCAGGTAATCTCGGACAGCCTTTGATTGTCTTGCGTAGTTTCATCTCTTTCGACGCATGAGTTGTTCCATGAAATTCGGCTCCTCCCTCCAAGCTCCAGGTAGCATGTTGCGCTGAGCAACTTCCCGGTTGATATCGGTAGGAGCAGAGGGATAGTGGTCGAGTATGAGACTGTGCAAGACACATCTACACATGGTGAACAGCTGCACTACTTTAGGTTCCTGTTGTATGGTGGTGCCAAAGAATTACAATCTCATTTGCAGGATACTGAAAACATTCTCCACCACACGACGAGCGCGAGACAACCCACAGCTGTAAATCTTCTCATGGTGAACCTGGGATGTGTGGGAGTATGGTTTTATCTGCGTTGTCTTGAGGGCGAAGGCATCATCTGTTATTATGTGGAAGGGGATTGGAGTGTCATCTTTCAGCAGAATGCTGTCCTCGGGAAATCCCACTTGGTTCTACTCGATGGTATGATGAAGGTTACACTTGATCTAGGTTCCTCCATCACCAGCACTTCCTTCGGTACCTACATCGATGTACAGGAACTTGTACTTTGCATCTGCGACAGACATAAATATGATGCTGTGGAACTTCTTCTAGTTATAGTATAGTGATCCTCGTTACCTTGGCTTTTTTTATAGGGACATGCTTTCCATCAAGTGCCCATCCACAATTATCGTAGTTCCACTTCTTTGTGAATACTTTGGCGAGTTTTGGGGCACTTCGGGACTTCAAGTTTGTAGGTGTCGATGATGGCTTTGCACACTTTAGGCACAAATCTGCAAATCTCACTCTTGGAGATTCACAAACTATATTGCAGACTTGTATAGGCGTCCCCACTTGCCAGGAATCAGAGGGTGACAGCCAATTTCAATCCCACTGTTAGAGGATCTCTCATTCTTGTCTGTTTCTTGGTGAGCATTGGAGAAATGCTGTTAATCATCTCTGCAAACAATCCTAGTTCGATCTGGACTAAGTTCTTGTACCCTTTAGGATCTTCTCGATGTAGTTTTTGTAGCAGCTGGTCATAATCTCCATGTATGGATCTCCTCTTAAGCCATTCCCGGCACCAAGTTGTTCTTCTTACTTTTCTTCTTGCTTCCCCTTGTGCCATCGGTGCCACAGGTGGTTCCTCTGGTCATTCTTCGAGTCTTCTTGTCCAATACTTCTCGATGATATAGTCAGCAGTTACCAAAAGAATACTGTCTGCCTCCTGTCTTGTGTAATACTTTTGATACATCCTTTATGGTGGTCAGTAAAGTAATGACTTCCCCTGGCTTCGAGCACTATATATACCCCTGGTAGCTTCGGTACTTCTTATGTGACACTTCATGATACTTCGTGACACTTCGTAAGTCCCTTGCAACACTGTTTAATGTGACACTTCCTGACACTTCGCAGGTACCTCGCAACACTGTGTAATTACGTCGCCAAGGCGCGTAAATGCCTAAACTCATCCCGTGACACCTCGCAAGGAAACAACGTGTTCGTATGGTTGATGACCGGAATTTAACCTTTAGCTCGACCTTGAACTCGACCTTGATTTTCGATCTTAACCCGTATTAATTGGTGTGGATTCCCATACACTCAAATACGAACCAAGTTTGAAGTCTGTGTGACAACGATGTCCAAACTTATGGCTGAATACGTGAATTGGGCATTTTGCTTGACCGTGACCTTGACCTTACAAAATGTAATCATTTTCAGCTTTTTGCATAACAGTTAATTCCCGCAAGTTTCATTACTCTATGATTAAAATTGTGGCCAGAAAGGCAATAATCTATTTGTTTGTTCACAAACAAACAAACACACACATCCATAAATAAACACACAAACAGGGCGAAAACATAACCTCCTTGCAATTTCGTTGACAGAGGTAATAAACAGCATTCATCTCAAGTGTCACAAAAATGTCTCCACAAGAGCAGTTGTTAAATCAAGATGAAAGAAAAAGTCTGCTTCTAACGTGTCACCTGCTCTCTTTTACAACTTCTGGATCCGTTTTCTAAAAGTTCGCGAAAATTATTGGTAGATTCTACATCACTCAATACAGAAAGCTGGAGAGCTCGACAATTGGCAAGAGAATTTCAGAAGGTTTTTTTCTAGAACACATCTTTGAGTTACAAATCATTACAATAATTTAATCTTAACAATATTTAAAATTTCAAAATAAACCTTTTCTCAGGTCCTATAACTTGAAATACATAAATTTAATCTACATATAACAATATGATGAATCATTTTATTGATTTCGTGTGGTTATCTCTATTGCAACATCATTTTATTTATTTCTTTTCATAACAGCACAAAAGCATTTTGGATCAATTTAAACTAATGATACCTAGCATTCTTGTTATTGGGATATTGCTAATGCCAGTTACATTTTGCACAAACTCTCCCCAGCTAGCAAATATGTTTTTTCAAAGTGATTCATTAGGTATTACTTATACTGGTCGGTAATGCCTACAAAATCATCACAGTTAAGTCTCTAGTCTACAATTTCTTTGAAATTTTTACATTTCTCTTCTCATTATCCTTGTATACAGTGGCTCGAATTGCAAAAATCCAGAATTAGACCATGGTACGTTTCATATAGAAATAAATATTGCTAGTAGAAACCATTCCAACTCCTATGGCCTCAATTGGCATATCTTCTTGAATAAGACCTTCAGTACATTAGTGAACCTTTTGCATAGTCCATTGTATTCTGGTTTGTAAGGTGCCGTGACCAGCTACATACTTAGTCCTCTCTTGACAGTTTATCTGCATCATTCCAGAAGTAAAATGGCTATCTTGGTCATTCAGTAATTACGTGGGTAATCTCACCCTACTGAAAACTTCAAGTATTGTTTATGGTACTCAGTCGGTTTCTCTTTTTGGCAGTTCTGCAGACTCTGTGTACCTCACATTCAAATCCACTACTTCAAGATTTACCGATTGCCCCTTCCTGACATAGGTTCAATTCGTTACACTGCTACTCTTTTGAATGGCTCCTCAATCAATGGCATCTTTCATAATATTGTTTTGCTGGAAATATCTCATGGAAAAGTTTGCAGACTTCCTGCCAGTAAAAATTCTGGTAATTCAGTTCACAGTCTTCCTTGTTTCAAGATGACTGTCAACAATTGTTTCATGGCTAACCTTAACACTTGATTTCAGTAAACCTCCGATAGCAAGGTCTGTTGCACATCCCACTTACAATGCGCCTAAACCTAAAATAACAGTAAACCATTACCCGCTTTTAGTCTATGAGTTCCTTCAGGATTCATTCTGTTTTCTCTATTAAACACCCTTTTCACAAACTGCTTAATAAGACTATTTTTCTGTTTCTTTTGCTTATCTGATCAGAAATGGTGATGATTGAAAGTATTTCAGTGTTTTATTCACTGTACTTAGGCTCTGGTCATTACTGCTGCTGTCTTAGTGCCTGCATCTTATCACAGAATGATACTTATTATAATCTCTTGCTCAAACTTTTGGTTACTTATTCCTACAGCCTTCTCGACCATCTGAGCCAAAGCTATAGAATCTTTTGCCTGGAAATTTTCCTAATGTAAAATCATAAATAACATTATCCATGCACATTGCTTACAATTATCCTATAGATTAAGATGCACTACTGTCCTCTTATGTAATAAGGTGTATTCACAATAATTCAAATTACTCGATATCTATAAATACCCGTCAATAAATGTACAGATTTATTTGTTATAAGCCATTTAGTTATCAGGTACTTAACTCTTCCGTGCAGCAGTACTTGTGCAACCAGTGTCTTATAGTACTTTTACCTTCTCCTTGACTACATAACTTTCAATGACTCTCAACATGATCATCCTACTAAATTAAATCCCTTCAACATTTGCAAAGTTGTGTCCTCTTTATTATTATTATTATTATTATTATTATTATTATTATTATTATTATTATTATTATTATTATTATATTATTATTATTATTATTATTATTATTATTAATTGCTAAGCTATAACCCTAGTTGGAAAAGCAGAATGCTATAAGCCCAGGGGCCCCAACAGGGAAAATAGCAGAGTGAGGAAAGGAAACAAGGAAAATAAAATATTTTAAGAACAGTAACAACATTAAAATAAATATTTCCTATATAAACTATAAAAACTTTAACAAAATAAAAGGAAGAGAAATTAGATAGAATAGTGTGCCTGGGTGTACCCTCAAGCCAGAGAACTCTAACCCAAGACATTGGAAGACCATGGTACAGAGGCTACGGCACTACTCAAGACTAGAGAACAATGGTTTGATTTTGGAGTGTCCCTCTCCTAGAAGAGCTGCTTACCATAGCTAAAGAGTCTCTTCTACCCTTACCAAAGGGAAAGTAGCCACAGAACCTTCATCTAAAGAATTGTTTAGTTCTTTGATCCATTTAACCCGCCTTAGCATCATGAAAGTACATTTGTTTAAACTTCTTGTATTGAGAATCAAGCTAATATTTATGAAGTCTTATCAGTATTCTTTGGAATCTGGAAGAAGCAACAAATAGATGTGTTTTGAATATAGTCTTCAGAGTTTTTTGGTTTAAATGTACAATTCTATATAACCTAATTATTAGTGAAATTTTCTTAATCCAAAAGTCATAGTTAACAGATAATCTTAAATTTTTGCATAATTCTATTGTGTCTGTATGAGAACCTTAATAGCCTGTGCAATAGATTTATAGTTTTATAAAATACATTCTCCAATTGAATAACTCAAGGAATCAACAGAAAGAGTAATTGGCTCGCCTTCATTGTAATACTTTAGAACAGAAGCTTCAGTAACTATTTTCTAAGATTCTCGGAGCGCTGAGCTTGATCTCTAAATATGAAAAGTTAAACAGGTGTGATTTTAGTTCTAATTTCTTCTGGAGGGATACTCGTCAGAATATAATCTTGGTAAGCCTCCCCAGAAACAGCTTAAACTTATGGGCCAGGGATGGATTCCATCTGCTGTCCATGCGAATGCAAGGCGAACAAATTACCACTGTGCTAGCTTGTGGTTCATTCATTTCTGACAAAATTGGAATAAACTCAGCCAAACAATTTGTCCTACCAGTGAACCAAAGAAAACGACTTTTTTTCTTGATGTCATGGAAAATTAATTGGTAATGATATCTTCCATCTTTGAGTCTAGTTTCAATCCCTCAGATGTTATACTGTATCCTATATACTTAACTTGGTTTGTCCTCAATTCTAGTTTCTTTGAATTTAATCTTAAATTTCTATCCTGACATCTTTGTAACACTTTCCTTAACCTTTAATAGTGTTCTTTACCATTTTTTCTATGAATTTGAATATCATCTATAATCTTTGTGCCTTTTAAGTCATTAAACATTTCATGCATTCATCCCTGATATATTTCCTTGGTTGGACTTCCTCCGAAACCAAATCCTTAATACCCGGATCTCCCAAATTGAAGATTTGAAGTTAAAAGTTTGGAGGATTCCTAATCTAGTGAAAGCTGCTTAAAACCTTTAGTAGCATCAATAATTGATTTTTTTTTCATTTGGTCTCCTTACTGAGACTTGTTCAATGGTAAGTAAAGGATAATGTTGTCTTTTTAAAGCCTTGTTGAGGTCTATTATGCCTAAAGACACTCTGAGCTTATTGCCCTTCTATTCAATCACCATACTATATAACCAATCTGTGTAGGCTACCACTTCCCTGTACTTTAACTGCATTTATATCCATATATCGTAGCTCAGCTATTAGTCTAGTTCTAAGGGATACTGGTAATTCTTGGATCTAAATCTAAGTGAACATTCCCATCAGTATTACCTAATCCTTCAAAAACATCAAAATATTCAGAAGTCACTTTGTTTATACCTTGTTTAGACTCATAAACTTAACAATACCTAATAGTCTACAGGCATTTTTGCTGAACTATGGATTAAAGTCAGTATATACAAGGTAAAACATTATTTTATACTTCAGATTATAATAAATTCCTTCAATACATATTCAAAGAGTTGGAACTATTCTACTAATAGGGAAAGACATGAGCAAAGTCTTGGATAATTTTATATTGGGTTTTGGATTCACCTTATCAAAGATCCTCTTGGTCACCAAACTAACTTCCGCACCTGTATCCACTAGTACACAGAATTAAATTTTTTACTCAGGAAACCGATGGTTGATCAAATCCTCTTCCTTCTTTTTAATTGTACATGGGTTTTTGTAAGAGGAATTCTCCTGAGAAGTCAGATATCATGCACTTTTAGCCAGATAATCCTTAGATCCCAACAAATATTCTGGTTACACAGCACTCCAGACAACTTTGCTTCATGAATTTTGTTGCCATCTTCCCAGAGGTACACATAGTTTTGAAATGGTTCCCATATTCTTGAATTCCTCGGGAAGCAATTAACCATCCAAGGGATGGCCATGGCTTCAAAATTTACAACTCTTTACTTCTTGGTGGATATCTGAGCGAAACTTTCTTTCTTGACTTGGCTATGTGTCTCATACTGCTTAAACGTATGGAAAAATTCTAAATTGAATGTATTGCACCTGACTGGGTGGCAACATTAGGTTTTTTCTTATGCTCTTCCGTAACTTCAAGGGTTTGTCATTGACTACTTACCTACCCAAGCGACAGATAATCGAGTCATTTTTATCTGCCATTAAGAATGTTGTCATTCTGCATATTATCTTGACCTTCAGTATAGTAAGCCATATTTGCAGTTCCTTGTTTTTCTCCTTAAGCTCTTGTGTTAAATACATCTATTATAAGTACAATACTTCTTTGCCTCTACACGCTTCCTCAAATCCTTCACCAGGTTTTTGTAATTTTTCTTTTCCACTTCAGCTCACCATCACCACAGCGAAAAAGTAGTGCTACCTTTACCTTATCTTTCTTGTGTCTTCAGATTTTAATGAGAGTTACCTTCAAGAGATGATGGCCTAGGGAGAAGCAATTATGGGATATTTCTAGAGCACCTCGTTTATGAGCACCAAGCACTTTCTTCACTATAAACACTTAGTCTGCTCATGTTTCTTAGGGTTAATTACAGTCACATCACATCCTGAGACACTTATGAGATTTCTAGCCCAGGTATCATGTAAGATTAGTTATAACTGTAATAAACTACTAAAGCATAGAAGGGCACAGAAATTCAGGTCTAGTTTGGTGGTCGAGTATAACTCGAATGTTTATTTTTGCAGAGAATGGACACAGGGAGTATTGATATAAAATAAGAGAAATTGTGATATAAAAAATAAGGATTCATATAAGCCTGTATTATATTTAGTGTTTATGTAAATAAACATTCTTTCTTTGATAAGATTAACTTGAAAATAAAGTATTTTACATTATTTCGAATTTATGGTAATATAACATATTGCAGTCATCTTGTTTTTCCCTTGTCTCTCGAAATTTCTTGCTAAATCCTTCTCCCTTCATAAAATATCTGTTCAAAAGCTCTTTCTTTAGCCTGTCCAATCCAAAAATTTTATATACATGTTCACCAAATTTCAACTGAGGGGGAAACCTTACCAGGACTGAGACAAATGCTTCTCTGAAACCTCGGTCCTTTCGATGATTGCCCATATCATTATGCTGCTCATCAAATCCGGGTAAATTTGACTTTTCAGTAGCTAAAGGAGTGTATGTGTCTTGAGTCTTAATACTCAAGGTTATATTCATCGGATTTCTTTGTCTGCTCCTTTATTTATAATTTTTTTGTTACGGTTATGCTGACAGATGCAAAAAGTGTCAGAGACGATAACTAAATATGATTAAAGCATAAAATTTGCCCAGAATTTACGCAGACGAGAATATATTATGGTTCCAATTACTTACTCATTTCTAGGCGTTTGGCACAAGTAGCATATATTGTATATTTCTGGATTTGAAGGAAGGGATCACCAGTGCTTATTCAATAACCCTGAAAAAATTATGACCAAGTCCTTTTTTCCCCAATTCAGTGGTGAGGAAAATTACAAGTAAAAACCCATACTTTTACATACTAAAGTACATTCAACCAATCCCTAAAAAGAAAAAAATTGAAACCCGATTTCTCAAAACATGAAATATTCATTAAAAAAGAATACTTTTTTCTTTTTTCTAATTGAACAATTTTTGCCAAACATGAAAAGAATATTCAAGCCGACAATCCCCATATTTACTTTTTATAAAAATTAAAACGAAAAGCTTCCATATAAAAAAAAAATAGTACGTAAAAAAATGAAAATCCTAAGAAAACTTTCAATGCTCAGCAGAATCACTATGGAATACTGTCACTTTTAAATATATATATATATATATATATATATATATATATATATATATATATATATATATATATATATATATATATATATATATATATTCGCTCAAAATCTATTTTTGGGTGAGATAGCCATGTCGTCCTGATGGAAGTTCCTTTAAAGTAGCTTCCTAGGGTATATTTGACTACAGTGATATTCCCAGAGAATTTTACCTTAAGGTATCCAGAATTCTAACTCCTGGCGCGAATATCTCTAACTTTTTCTTTTAGGGATATCGCATAATATGAGAGGATGTATTCTTGACACGCCACATAGCTATCTTCACCCCGAATAGTGTTAATGCTTCGAGGGGAAAAGTGGCAAGAAAACGAAAGGGGAGCCGTTATAAAGGCACCACTCCTTACTATTTTGAGTCTCTAGATGATGTCATCATCGCCGCCATCTTTATTCCTTGTAGCGATAAGTGAGGTGCTACAGATACAGTATTTTCGGGAGGGATTATTCTAGCCCTTTTATGAAAAGGAGGGCAGGTCCATCAGGACGACATGGCTATCTCACCCAAAAATAGATTTTTCACTTCGCTCAAAATCTGTTTTTTGGGCTCAGGCCATGTCATCCTGATGGAAGTTTACCAAAGCATTAATGTATCTGTGGATTTTCTATTTGTGCCTTATCCTCAAGACAGAAGTTCCTTGGTTACTTAAACCTAGAGACATATGCTGTTACCATTATACAGCATATTATCTAATCATAAACCATGTTAGTGCTTCCTGCCCCCTACAGGGAAGAGTCATGCCAGACTCTGGAAAAAGTCTCGAGGATTGCATATTCCATATGAACAACCTAGCAAACAAACAGGTATACAGGTCTCAGCGTATACCTTCTCAATCAGAGTTTGTATTTGAAATGAAGACATGTATGTATGAACTACGGACACTTCCCTAGACATACAGAAATGGCTGTATGCCAAGACAGACAGGTTTGTATCCATATAGGAACAATTAATTGTATAAGTCAGCATCACATTCAAAGTATACTAAGCCAGTCGTATGCAAAGACTGTTCAGTAACTATCTGTGTAAAACCAGATATAGAGACACATGAGAAGGTTTGTTTAAGTGTTGGAACAAATATTAACAAATGTTCTCTTAATAATATGCAAAATAAAAGGGTGATCAAATAAATGCTCAACACAAATTTTATTTATCTGAATTTAGGGCGAATAAGACGCAAAATTCAATTAAAATTTTATTGATAATCAATAAAATATGTAAATCAATCTGCATTTTAAAGTACAATATAAAATGTTTGTGAAATAATTTAAGCATAAATATAGAAGTAATATCAGAAATACTTGTTTCACCTGAAAAGAAACACTTTAATTGCCACTTACAAGGAAAATTCAGTAAATTTTCTATTCAAATTTCTGTCATTACTGTCTGTATACACTTTCGTAAAGTAAGCATGGCACATATGTTATTCTTTTATGCTTCTTTCACCTTTTATATTTGGAATAGTTCATAATGCCACCATGGTGACACTTACTTAACATGTTGCACCGTAAGAGGTCAACATGTACACCTTTCGCATAACAGTCCCAATTAATTCACTATTCCTCGCAGCATTAAGCGACAGGTTTTAGTACACTACCTGCCGCCACCACAAACCTTTTGATCTCTTGCACTTGCTTCGCATAGTGTTTGAAAAATACCCTGGATGACTTCCATCCAGTATACGAGAGAAGGCTTTCGGAATCCATATTTTGGAAGAAATTCAGAGATGAAGCAATCTTTCTCGGATCGTGACCTGCGGGTGTACTGTCTGGATCCGCTCTGCGAATGAAGTAGGTGATCTTCGCCCGTAATTGTCTCAGAGACAAATTTGAACCTGAAGTTTCTCCTTTTAAGAGCTGTCCTCCCACAAAGTCTGAAGTTCTACGAAGATAGACATTTAGGCACTCCACTGGACATAGAGAGACATCTTCCTTCAGAGGGCAGATTCCCCAGAGATCCCACCTTTTGGTGGGTAGCTCGTTTTTAGCGAGAAAAGTTGGATCAGCAAAAAGATTCAGTTCTCCCCTTTCTGTGAACTAAATATGGCCCTAATCTCTCTAAAGGGCCACTATTTTGCTAACTCTTGCCCCTGAGGCTAGTGCAAATAGGAGTATAACTTTTTGGGTCAAATCTTTCAGCGAGAAGTCTTCATTGTTCAATGTTGAAGCTAAGTGAAGAACCTTATCCAAGGACCACGAAATGGGCCTCGGAGGTGCTGAAGGCCTAAGTCTAGCACAGGCCTTAGGGATCTTGTTAAAGATTTCGTGAGAAAAGTCTTCCTGGAAGGCGTACAATAGGGGTCTAGTCAAGGCAGATTTACACTTAGATATCTTGTTGGCTGCTAAACCTTGTTCATGAAGATGTATAAAGAAGGATAAACAGAAATCTGTTGAGATTTCTTTTGGTTTCTTTGCCTTGACAAATGCAACCCATTTCTTCCAAGACGACTCATATTGTCTTCTGGTAGATTTGGACTTATATTCTTCTAAAAAGTTTATACTGTCTCTCGAAATCCCGAATCTTTTCATAACTGCTAAGGAGAGAAAATCATGAGATGAAGGTTTCGGGTTTTCTGTGATGAAGTGAAGACAGTCGACTTCTGCACTTGTTGAGTCAGAACTGGGTCCGGCAACGGGACCAGCTTCAGCCGCAGCTCCAATACTAGAGGAAACAAGATGCTGTTCGGCCACTTGTGAGCTACTATAGCTGCCGTTCCCTGAAAGGACCTCAGCTTGTTGAGGACTTTCAACAGAATGTTGGATGGAGGGAACAGGTAAATCCTGGACCATCTGTTCCAATCAAGGGACATCACGTCCACTGCTTCCGCTAGAGGGTCCTCGTATGGGGCTACATAGCGAGGTAGTTTCTTGTTGTCGCTCATTGTGAAGAGGTCGATCTGCAGTTCAGGGACTTGGTGAGAGATGAAGGAGAATGAGTCTGCGTCTAGGGACCATTCTGACTTTATCGGTGTGAACCTGGATAGAGCGTCCGCCGTCACATTGCGGAACCCTTGGTGGTGAACTGCTGATAAATGCCATCTCTTCTTTTCCGCCAAACGGAAGATGGCCAACATCACTTGGTTGATTTGGGGCGATCTCAAAACTTGACGATTCAGAAATCTCATTATCACCTCGCTGTCTAGAACCAGTCTTATGTGGGTCGAGCAGCGAGGAGCCAATTTTTTTTGTGAGAGAAAAACTGCCATGGCTTCTAGAATGTTGATGTGGAAGGTCTTGAATAGATTGGACCAAGTCCCTTGGACTTTCCGAAGGTGAGAGTGACCTCCCTATCCTTCCTTTGAAGCGTCTGTGTGGATGATGACTGAAGGTGGAGGTGGTTGGAAGAATACCGATTTCTTCAGGTACTTGGCCTCCGACCACGGCTTGAGAAGTGATCATAATCGAGTCGGTATTGGTCTTTTTAGATCTCTTCGAGCGTTTGATGCATGTCTTCTCCGGACTCCTGTTGCATACTTTAATTGTGCTCTTAGCACCGGATCTGTCACTGAAGCGAACTGAAGAGAGCTCAGCACTCTCTCCTGTTGGCGTCTTGATATCCAACCGGATTTTAGAAGTCTCCTGACAGATCCCGCTATCTCTCTCCTCTTCTTTGACGGAATGGAGAGACAGTGTGACTGTAAGTTCCAGTGTATTTCAAGCCATTGAAACTTCTGAGCTGGAGATAGTCGAGACTTTTTGATGTTGATCTTGAATCCCAGATGTTCCAGGAACTGGATCACTATCTTGGAGGCTTGCATGCATTCTGTTTCGGATGCTGCCCACACCAGCCAATCGTCCAAGTAGGCCACTACTTGAACACCTTTTAGGTGTAATTGATGAACGACTGCATTTGCAAGCTTCATGAAGATCCTTGGGGGTATGTTTAGCCAGAAGGGCATGGCTCTGAAGACATATTGTTTCTTCTGTAGCTTGAATCATAGGTAGGAGGAAAGTTGGCGATTGATTGGAATATGCCAATAGGCGTCTGCCATGTCTATGGAGACTGTGTATGCCTTTTTGGGCAACAAGGTCCTTATGTGTTGAAGGGTCAACATCCTGAACATGTAGTTTACTATGAATTGTTGAGTGGTGACAAGTCCAGAATGACTCTGAGTTTTCTGAGTCCTTCTTGGGAACACAAAACAGCCTACCTTGGAATTTGATGAACTTTGCCCTCTTTATTACTCTTTTGCTAAAGAGTTCCCGGATATATTCTTCCAGAACGGGGGTAGAGTGTTGGAAGAATTGAGGGAATAATGGTGGAGCTATGTTCCAGCTCCAACCCAGTCCGTTCTTGATCAGGCTGTGGGCCCAGGGATTGAAGGTCCAACGATCCCGAAATGAGTATAACCTTCCCCCTACCGGAAGCATCTCATTTCTGCTGTTGACCGGAAGACTTGCCTCCTTGACCGCGTCCTCCTCATTTCCTCTTCCTCTTGAGGGGCGTTTAGAGGAACCTCTAAACGATCCTCTAGCTTTCGGGCGAAAGGTAGTAGACTGCCTCTCGAAAGCTGGAGTAAAGGCTGACAACTGTGTCGCCAGTTGCTCGGGTATCAACTGGTAGGTAGTCGGAGGTTGTGCTACTACCTGGGGCACCGCGGTCACGGGAAGTTGTTGTTGCCTTTGTTGTTTGGCCGGGCGAGAGGGCAACCTTGGCCTCTTTGTCTTCCGCTTGGGTTGGGGACCCTCATCCGGGAATACTTCCTTTTGAGTGTATAGCCCCACTTTTGGAGAAGACTCCTATTCTCCGTTGCGGCTTTGTCGGCTACTTCCTTGACCACTTCACTCGGGAAGAGGTCCTTTCCCCAATGATGGACGAAACCAGCTTCCTAGGTTCATGCCTCACCGCAGCCGAGGCGAACACAAACTCCCTACAGGGTCTTCTAGCCTTAATGAAGCCATAGAGATCCTTCGTCACAGCGGCCAGATGTGTTTTGGCCACAACCATAAACATATCTGGATTCTGGGGATCACTTGCCATTGTCTCCAAGGTAGTCCGGAGTGACATAGAAGCGGCAAGTCTTTCTTTAGTCTCTTGCTCCCTGCGCAAGAGAAACTCTGACAAATTTGGGAGGTCCTCACCGAACTGGCGTCCGGCAATATCTGCATCCAACTTCCCGACTGAGAAGGTAAGATGTACATCCTTCCAGTCCTTCTGGTGTAGGGGCAAAGCTAGGAATTAAGGTTTACACTCGTCGAGTGTAGGACAAGGTTTCCCTGCTTCTATAGCTTTCAAAGTTGCCTTGTACCCTTTTTCCATGAAAGGGAAGGCCCATGTAGATGAGGCTACAAAGGAGGGGTGCTTCTTGCTCAGAGCCGGCACCTTTGAGTTAGTAAAACCCCTCTCCTTCAAGGTGCTAGCCAAAACAGCCTGTGTTTTAGAATGGTAAAAAAACTATGACCTCTTTTGGCTCTGTCTCCTCCTTTGAACCTGGCTCCGCCTTCAGACGGACGAAGCAGTCCGGATAAGACTCCAAGCTGGGCCAGAATTCCACATCCTCGATGGGGACTGAACCCCGGTTGTCATAGGCATGTACTCTGTATGCCTCTACGGGTTCACATCCGAACATGAAGTAAGTTCCTTCAGATTGAGTCCCTTGTGAGACCCACGGGACACTGCAAGTTAGCATATTTCCAACCTGAGTGCAGCCTCATTTTCAGCATTCTACTTTTGCATCTGCTGCATCATCGTCACAATGGAAGACAAAGTCTTCCCTATGTCATCAGCTGGAAGAGCAGATGATGTTGAGGGAACTGGTTCTGGGGCAGGAACCGACGAAACCGACACTGTCTCGACTTCTTCCTCCTCGGTATCAAGAGCCACAACTGACTCCTTTTCAGTGTCCTCTGACACTTCTGACATCCTGTCGTCAAGCTGGATGTCCTTCATAGCATCCAAGACATCTGACTCAACAGATATCTGAATGCAAGGGATCTCTGGGTGAGGTTGTGGAATCACAGCATCCTTAGACGCCCTAGGGAAAAGATAGGCCCGAATCTTCTCATTAGGAAGGTAAGGCTCCGCTGACTGAGGGTCATCGAAAGCTTCCGTAACCAAGGTTTTACAGATATTACATACCTGGGTGTCCCAATACTTCAGAGCCCCCTTGGTAATGGCATAGCGTGAGTGCGTCCTGCACATCTCGTGGCCGTAGAAGTTCTTACTACGTACATTGCAGAACATACTCCCACATTTGGGTTGGTCCTCCTGTAAAGAGAGGAAAGTAAAATGAGTATACGGTGGTTCATCTCACTGGATAAAGTATACTAATATTATATTTAATATCATTCTTATTAGTATATAGCTTAGGATAGATAAGCTAGAAAAGAAATAGGAAAGACACATATATGTCCTTTCAGCCCAGCCAATTGCTGTGACCTTCCTCAAAATTAAAACCATAGTACATTCTATTTTAGAAAGGTCCAATGGAAGATTTCTATCCTGTTAGGATAGGTAAGTATAACTTAATTCTAGCTTCCAGATGGATTAAGATTGAGGATTGTTATCCGTAATCACTTATTAATGAATAGAAAGAACTTACTTTCTATATATAATATTGTCTCAACAAAAGGCTGCGCATGACAACACAAAGTATGTTGGAAAATTTGGCTACTTTATAGTATATACCGTAGTTTTCTGTTTGTAGTATAATCTATACTGCAAATATACTGGCTACTGTATAGTCATATACTGTAGTTCCAGCCGGCATATGCCAGCAAGGCTAGCACCAGGGTATAGTTCAGTCGATGTATTGTCGACTCTGGGGACAGCCGGCAGTTCGCCGGTCGCTGAAAGACCACCGGCCGCCGGCAGGTCGCCGGCTGTCGGCACACTGTGCCAGCAGACGACCTAGATATGTATACAGCGGTTGGTAGCCTCTCCGGCTATCGGCAGCTTGCAGGCTGTTGGCAGCTCCCCGGCTGTCGGCAGGCCGCCGGCTGTCGGCAGATCACCGGCTGTCGGTAGTTCACCAACTGTCGACCTTCTAGACAAGCGTTGCTAACAAGAGTTGCCGGCAGATAGAACCCAGAGGTACTAGCTCATAGAGAGAGAGAGAAAGTATGGAATGAAGGATAGTGTAAGAGCTCTGCCTTACTGCCTTCTTCCAGAATGAGTGTTCAAATGGAAGGGGAGAATGTATCATTCAAGCTTCCACCCATCCACAACTATTGCCGGTCACTGCTGGCAGCAGGTTATGAATGGCAGTCCAAGAGAGGACTGAAGAACACT
>NC_090745.1:36200074-36207574 GCF_036898095.1 Palaemon carinicauda
TTAGAGTAGATGAAACTTTCCTCAGGGTAGTGTGCTGAGTGTAACCACATTTGCACAAGCCATAAATGGGATACCCAGTCATTCCTAAAGATATTCTTTCAAAACTATTTGTAGATGATCTCTCTATATCATTTGCTGGAGCAAGAATGGCAATAGTTGATAGAAAATTACAACTCTCAATCGACAAAATAATTCAATGTGCTGATATGAATGGATTTAAGTTTTCGAAAAGTAAAACTGTTGTTGTCCAATTCTGTCGTGTTCGGGGAGTACATCCAGACCCAGATATGTACATCAAAGGTCAACGTATCCCATGCGTAAATGAAGTTAGATTTTTGGGATTGATATTTGATTGTAACCTTACATGGGTATCTCACTTGTGTCTTGAGGCTCTGAATCTTTTAAAAGTTTTGTCCCATACATCATGGGGTGGGGGGCAAACTGCAAAATATTTTGAAGTTATACTAGGCCTTAATTTAAAAAAAAAAAACTGGTTATATGTGTGAAATATACTCCTCAGCCGATTAAAGATGTTAGATTCTATACACCATGCTAGAATCAGATTGGTAACAGGAGTATTTAGAGCTTCGCCTATTCAAAGCTTCCTTCTTGATGCTGGAGAATTGCCTTTAGACCTTTACCGAAAGTCTTCTATTATTCGGTATTGGTTTAGGTTGCAAAGACTTCCTAATTCTTTAGACTATCAGACTTTCGTCTTGTAAAGCACATATCATACTTTGAATTGCACCCAAAATCTCCTCAACCTTATGTTTTTTGGGTCAAGCAATTAATAGGCAGTTTTGATATTGATAGACCTAAGGTGCTTCCAGTTAAGGTATCATTAACGCCTCCATGGAAATTACCAGACGTATCTTTTGTAGATATTTTATTGGAGTTCAAAAGAATATGACTGACTTATAAGCCAGGTCTCTCTTTACGGAACATGTTGTAGAATATAAGGAATAGACGTGCACTTCCTCTGATTGCTTCCATATTAACGGCCGAACTATTAGGCATACTAACCTCTGTTGAAGAAATAGTGATGTAAGGAATGTCCTTTAAGCTTTAGGAATTTTTAATTCGAGTAACTTTTTAGTTTTAAAGATTTTAGAATGGCTATTATTATTGGACTCAGAGGTATAACAGTTTAATTTTTCTGGGTTCTAGCACACATAGGTGTGTCTGAAAATGAGAAGGCAGATTTACTGGCCAAGACTGCTGCTGCTGAGTTGCGACCAAAAAGATTTTGTGATGATTATTTACCCAACATTAAGAATTTGATTTATAATAGTTGGCAACAGCACTGGGATGGTTGGGTTAAAAATAAGATGCGAGAGGTAATGAATGCTATATCCCCTTGAAAGTATGACATGATGCCCCGAAGGTGGGAGACTACTCTTTGTCGTCTCCGCATTGGTCACATTCGGATGACATATGAGTTTTTCCTGGCTGGCCAACATCAACCATATTGCGATGACTGTTTGATACCATTGACAGTGAGGTATTTGTTGACTGAATGCACTACTTATAGCACAAAATGAAATAGATATCTGTTTGAGGCTCGAAGTGAGGATGGCAGGTTCAAGCTTGCCAAGATTCTTGGATATGATGTGTTGTATTTCAGAAGCAGGTCTTCTGAAAACTATTTAACTTTTATAATGACATATTTGCTTTCATGATTTCAATTGAATATTCTTTTATTCCTTATTTATAATAAATGATATCGGTGTCAATAACCTTCGATGTCAGGATGCCAAAAACACTAAAATCAATCAATCAATCTATTTAGATTATATTCTGTCTTATCTGCAGTAAAATCTATGAACCTTGTTTTGTCTCTTCCATAACATCTCTTTATTTCACTAGTAAGGCTCATATATTCAGTTTGTAATATTGTGGGCTGTTTTCCTTTAATAATTCAAAGTTAAGTTTTGCTATTTTTCTTTTCTCTATCAAGTGCCATGTTTCACAACTCATCAATTTCTTTTGTCTTACTCCATTTCATTGTTCGATTTTGATGTTGGCAGACTCCTGAAAGATTTCTTCAACTTTTTTTTACAATGATTATTCACATCTATCTCTACTTCTTCCTCAGGTAACATTTCTAAGGCTGTAAATCTGTTTCTGCACTCTATAACGTAAACATCATTTTCAGTACTTTGTTGTCTTAGCTTTACAGTATCATATCAAGGCGGTAGTTTTACACTAGCTTGCTCGGTCTTCAATTTGTGGCTAAGTGTTGAGACAATATGTTGGTGGTCACTTCCTATATCAGCTTCACGTCGAGATCTGGCGTCCAGTAATGAGTTTTACATTTTTTTTTTATTGCTAAATGGCAAATTTAGGTAGTAGACTGGTCAAGGCACCAGCCACCCGTTGAGATACTAAATTTTACCAAAAGATAGTTATTGTGTCTTTTGACTGGCAAGACAGTAGTACATTGGATCCCTGGACCTGGTTACGGCTTATTTTTCCTTTGCCCACACATACACCGAATAGTCTAGCTTACATTTTCGCCATTCCCCTTCTGTCCTTATACATCTAATAACACTGAGATTACAAAACTATTCTTCATCGCTCAAGGGGTTAACTACTGCACTGTAATTGTTTAGCGGCTACTTCCCTCTTGTTAGGGTAGAAGAAACTCTTTAGCTAAGGTAAGCAACTCTTCTAGGAGAAGGGCACTCGAAAATCAAACCATTGTTCTCTAGTCTTAAGTAGTGCCATAGCCTCTGTACCATGGTCTTCCGCTGTTTTGGGTTAGAGTTCTCTTGCTTGTGGGTACACTCAGGCATACTATTCTCTCTTCACTGTTTATATATATATATATATATATATATATATATATATATATATATATATATATATATATATATATATATATATATATATATATATATACATACATACATACATATATATATATATATATATATATATATATATATATATATATATATATATATATATATATATATATATATATATATATATCTGGGATCTCATCTATTACACTGCAGTTTTTCATAATATTCATCTTTCCTTTTTTTTCAGGGGAATCATTTGTTGGGGCATAGCAAACTATAATACTCATATTGCACTGCTCTGATTTGAGTTTTTATAGTAACAATCTACTATTTACATCTCCACTCGGTTAATGCCTTTTCTGATTTCTACCCGTTCTCTTCTAACTCCATCTGATCTTCCTGAGTAGATATATATATATATATATATATATATATATATATATATATATATATATATATATATATATATATATATATATATATATATATATATATATATATGTATATATATATATATGTATATATATATACATACACACACACACACACACACACACATATATATATATATATATATATATATATATATATATATATATATATATATATATATATATATATATATATTGCCTTGGTCTAAAGTTTCATTACCAACCCCCTTACAACGTGTTTCACTTGGGGCCAAGATATCCTAACTATATTTCATAAATTGTGGTTAGTGACTTCAATGCTAAAGTTTGAAGGGATAATCAAGGGATAGAGAATATGATGGGCGTTGAGGGTCTTGGCGAGATTGCAAATAAAAATGGAGCACATTTCATAAGTTTCTGTTCAGGAAACAATCTTGTCATAGGAGGTACTCATTTTCAACACAAGAATATCCACAAATATACATGGAATTCACCATGTGGCAATTGTAAAAAATCAAATAGATTATATTGACATTAATAAAGAGCGAAGGCGGACTCTGAGAAATGTAAGAAGCTATAGAAGTGCAGATATAGGTAGTGATCACCAGCTCCTCATTGCCACACTGAAATTAAAACTGAAAGCACCTAATAGAAAGGTAAATAGAATGCCTAGGTTTGATACAACTAAGCTTTTAGAATAAGAGCACAAAGAAACATTTGCAATTGAATGTAAGAATCGATTCACAGTTTTAGAGTCTCTAAGAGACGAAGAGCAGACAATTAATGAAGAATGGTGTGATATTAAGAACATATATCAGTCAGTTGGTAGTGAAGTCATGGGGCATGCAGTTACATGGAGAAAGCCATGGATGTCAAATGATACTTGCGATATCATGAAAAGGAGACAAACACAGAAATTGATTATTGAAGTTTTCGAGGAAGTAATGAAAATTTACCAGGTAGAGCATGCTAAGTAATCTAGTATTGATAGTGAGGTCAAAAGAAAACTCAGGAATAACTGGAGAGAATATTTAAACAGTAAAGCAGATGAGGCTGATAAAACTATGAATTCAGGAAGTGGCTATGGTGTAAGAATTTCTCATTGAATTATTAATGAAATCTCGACTGGGGCAAAGAAGAAAAAGCATATACCCATCAAAAAAAAAGAGATAGATCTGTTATAACAATAGAAGTTGAAGAAACACAGTGTTATTATGATTATTATTACTAGCCAAGCTACAACCCTAGTTGGAAATGCAAGATGCTATGAGCGGAAAATAGCCCAGTGAGGATGGAAACAAGGAAATAAATAAACATTATAAGAAGTAATGAAAAATTAAAATAGAATATTTTGAAAAACAATAACATTAAAATAGATAATTCAAATATAACTATAAAAAGACTTATGTTAGCCTGTTCCACATAAAATTACTTTCTACAACTTTGAACTTTTGAAGTTCTACCGATTCAACCACCCGCCTAGGAAGATCATTCCACAACTTAGTCACAGCTGGAATAAAACTTCTAGAATACTGTGCAGTAATGAGCCTCATGATGGAGAAGGCCTGAAAATTAGAATTAACTGCATGCCTAGTATTATGAAGAGGATGGAGCTATCCAGGAAGATCTGAATGTAATGAATGGTCAGAGTTATGAAAAATCTTATGCAACATGCATAATGAACTAATTGAACGACGGTGCCAAAGATTAATATCTAGATCAGGAATACAAAATTTAATAGACCGTAAGTTCCTGTCCAACAAATTAAGATGAGAATTTGTAGCTGAAGACCAGACAGTAGAACAATCCTCGAAACAAGGTAGAATAAAAGAATTAAAACATGTCTTCAGAATAGATTGATCACCGAAAATCTTAACAAACTTTCTCAATAAGCCAATTTTTTATTTTTTTTTTTTTGCAATTGAAGAAGACACAGACCTTATGTGTTTCTGAAAAGTAAATATGTTGTCGAGAATCACACCTAAAATTTTAAAATAGTCATACAAAATTAAACAAACATTATCAATGCTGAGATCCGGATGTTGAGGAGCCCCTGTCCTTGACATACTTGCAATAATACTTTGAGTTTTGTTAGGATTCAACTTCATACCCCATAATTTGCACCATGCACTGATTTTAGCTAGATCTCTATTAAGGGATTCAGCAACCCTAGATCTATATTCAGTAAATGTAATTGATGCAAAGAGAGTAGCATCATCTGCATATGCAACAAGCTTGTTTCCTAGGCCAAACCACATAACATCTATATATAAGAGGAAAAGTAATGGGCCAAGAACACTACCCTGTGGAACACCAGATATCATATTCCTATACTCACTATGGCGACTATCAACAACTCTTTGAGATCTATTACTTGAAAATTTAATAAAAATGTTCAGAAACGATCCAACCACTCCCAACTGTTTGAGTTTGAAAAACAAGGGCCTCATGATTAACATGGTCAAAAGTAACACTAAAATCAAGGCTAATCATATGAACTTCCTGACCATAATCAAGGGATTTCTGTACAGCATTGGAGATTGTAAGAATGGCATCACATGCTCAAAGGCCTTTATGAAAACCAAATGGAAAAGTAGGAAACAGATGATTACCTTTAGCAAACCTATTAAGACATTTTGCCAAAAGACTTTCAAACACTTCAGGTGATATGGGAGTTATGGAAATTGGGCGGTAAACTGTTGGACTTGAGCTACCATAAATACCTTAACATAGTGGAGTAACATTATCAATTCTCCAGCTAGTGCAAAAAGGTCCTCTTTTTGCTAACTTGTGCAAAGTAACAGATAACCTCTGAGCTAAGAAATCTGCAGTCTTCATGAAAAACAAAGGGAAAATACCCTTTGGGTCTAGACCTCCATGAGCATCAAGGTCCATAAACAGAGCATTAATTCCACGAGATCGAAAAGATGAACTAGTTAGTTTCACCTCAGGAAAACAGGAATGAGGAAGTTCGAGTTTCTCATTACTCCATTTACTGCCAAACCCATCAGCCAAAAGGGTTGCTTATTCCTTTGGAAAGTAAGTGACTGAGCCATCTGGTTTAAGTAAAGGAGGAACTATTGCATCTACACCATAAATGCAGATTTAGGGTAATCCAATACTTATGTTCCCGGGTTGTACCAGAAAGGGTTTCTTTTATGGTTAAATTGTATTCCCTTTCAGTTGAAGCATAAACTCTCTAAGCAAAAAGCTTTAAGCTGAGTATAGTTATTCCAGGTCAAATCTGATCTGTTACCCTTCCAAAGATGATAGGCCTCATGCATCTCCAAATAAGCAAGTTAACAATCATCATTGAAGCATGGTTTGTCCTTGACTCGGTACCTTTGCACACAAGAAGGGATGCGCGTATCACTTATGTTGACTAGATTCTCATTCAAAGGGACAACAGGATCAACAGTACTATACAATTGCGACCTATTCAAACCCAAAAAATTCATTTAGAATACCATTCCAGTCAGCTTGAGATTTCATATAAATCTTAAAAAGAGTATGATGCATCAGGGACAGGCTGCTCAGTCTTCACTGCTAATGAAATCAAGGCAAGATGAGATGTCCTGACTGGAGAATCAACCTTACTTGTTATAACTCCAGGGGAGTCAGTATATACGAGGTCCAAGCAGTTTCCAGACTTATGAGTAGCTTCACTTATGATTTGCTAACAGCCTGATTCAGAGGTAAAGTTTAAAACTCTTAGGCCATGGCGATCGGTAGGAGAAACAGAACCTAACCACTCCCTATGGTGAGCATTGAAATCTAAAAGAGGCCTTTCTATCATCTTTTTGTATCTTAGCCAGGTTGGTAAGGAGACAATCGAAGATAGAATCATCCATGTCTGGTTTCTGGTAGATTGAATACAAATAGAAGTTGTTATTCCTACCACAAGCTTTTGTTACCTGAATCTTATGACATCTACATTTATAGCAGGACTTGTGAGATGCAGGGTACTCAGTCTTAATATACACCGCCATTCCCCTGGACCTGTTGATTGCATCATGTTTCAACATTATTGGCTTCTTAAAACCAGTTATAAGTAGCTCAGATGAGTATCTCATGTTAGAAACCAAAGTTTCTGGGCACAAATGAAACTCATACTGTCTGGACGCAACTATAAAGTCTTGAATATTTGCATGAAGACCACTAATATTGCAATGCAGTAGACAACAATGACGAAATCCAGGACATACTGGTCCAGGATTTTGCTCAATGTCCCCAGAGAGCATAAGAATTAATTGTAATAAAAAAGATACAGCATACTTAACAAC
>NC_090745.1:36217574-36222574 GCF_036898095.1 Palaemon carinicauda
ATCCTGCTTGCCCTCATCATTTATTTCCTTTTCTTGCCTTGTTATTCTAATTTGTATGATTTTTTTTAGAACTTTATAAGCATGTGGTAATAGACTGACAGGCATATAATTTTTCCATAAGGTGGTGTCCCCTTTCTTGTGAGTTGGAATTGTAATGTTTACAATCCAGTCATTTGGAGCCACTTGTCCATCTACTATATCCTTGCATAAATCACACAACCATCTCTCTACCATTTCACCACCAGCTTCAGGAAATTCCTATGGTACTCCATCTATTCCTGTCGCTTTACCACTTGTTATAGCTCGTAAAGTTTTTCCACTTCTTCTATTAAGAGATCTGGCATTTCCTGTATGTTCCATAGCTCTCCTCGTAGTTCTGGATAATCTTCTCCAGTTACACGTCTCCCTCTTCCTCATAGTGAGCTTTCCAGATCTTCTCAAAGTCACCGTTGCTGATACCTTGTTACCATCTGTATCTCTTGGAGCAATTCCATTGTTTTTCCAACCCCTTGTTAATCTGGCTACTGTAGTGAATAGCTCTCTTGAATGGCCGTTTCTGAAACATTTCTCACATGTTTTACACAGGTTTTCTATCCATTTACATGTATATATATGCATATATATATATATATATATATATATATATATATATATATATATATATATATATATATATATATATATATATATATTATTATTATTATTACTAGCCAAGCCACAACCCGAGTTGGAAAAGCAAGATGCTATAAGTCCAAGGGCTCCAACAGGGAAAAATAGCCCAGTGAGGAAAGGAAGTAAGGAAGTTAATAAATGATGAGAAAAAATTAACAATAAATTATTCTAAAAACAGTAACAACGTCAAAACAGATATGTCATAAATAAACTATAAAAAGATTTATGTCAGCCTGTTCAACATAAAAACAATTGCTGTAACTTTGAAATTTTTAAGTTCTAGTGATTTAACTACCCGATTAGCAAGATCATTCCACAACTTAGTCACAGCTGGAATAAAACTTCTAGAATACTGTGTAGTATTAAGCCTCATGCTGGAGAAGGCCTGACTCTAAGAATTAACTGCCTACCTAAATTTGTATAACGAACAGGATGGAACTGTCCAGGAAGATCTGAATGTAGAGGATGGTCAGAATTATGAAAAATCTTATGCAACATAATTAATGAACTAATTGAATGACGGTGTCAAAGATTAATATCTAGATCAGGAATAAGAAATTTGATAGACTGTAAGTTTCTATCCAACAAATTAAGATGAGAACCTGTAGCTGAAGACCAGACAGAAGAACAATACTCAAAGCAAGGTAGAATGAAAGAATTAAAACACGTCTTCAGAATAGATTGATCACCGAAAATCTTAAAAGACTTTCTCAATAGGCCAATTTTTTTGTGCAATTGAAGAAGATACTGCCCTAATGTGTTTCTGAAAAGTAAATATGTTGTCAAGAATCACACCTAAAATTTTAAAAGAGTCATACAAAGTTAAAGAAACATTATCAATGTTGTGATCCGGATGTTGAGGAACCACTGTCCTAGACCTACTTACAATCATACTTTGAGTTTTGTTAAGATTCAACTTCATACCACCGTAATTTGCACCATGCTAGATCTCTATTAAGGGATTCAGCAACCCCAGATCTGCATTTACGTGATGGAATTGATGCAAAGAGAGTAGCATCATCTGCATATGCAACATGTTTGTTTTCCAGGCAAAACCACATGTCATGTGTATATAGTATGAAAAGTAATGGGCCACGAACACCACCCTATGGAACACCAGATATTACACTCCTGTACTCACTTTGGTACCCATCAATAACAACTCCTCAAGATCTATTACTTGAAGATTCAATAATAATACTAAGAAACGACATACCCAATCCCAACTGTTTGAGTTTGAAAACAAGAGCCTCATGATTACCACGGTCAGAGGCAGCACTAAAATCAAGGCCAATCATACGAACTTCCTGACCACAATAAAGGGATTTCTGTACAGCATTGGAGATTGTAAGAAGGACATCACATGATTCATGGCCTTTATGAAAACCAAATTGAAAGCTAGGGAATAGATGATTACCTTCAGTAAACCTATTAAGGCGTTTTGCTGGAAGACATTAAAAAACTTTAGATAATATGGGAGATATGGAAATTGGGCGGTAATCATTGGGACTTGAGCTACCACAAACATATTTACAGAAAGGAGTAACATTATCAATTCTCCAACAAGTGCTACTCTTCTTGCTGACTTACGCAAAACGACAGATAAATTTGGAGCTAAGAAATCTGCAGTCTTTATAAAAAACCGAGGAAAAATACCATTTGCGTCTACACCAAAATAAGTATCATGGTCAATCAACAGAACTTTAATTTCACGAGACTGAAAAGGTAAACTAGTTAGCTTAGCCTCAGGAAAACAGGAATGAGGAAGTTCGAGTTTCTCATTACCCTGTATACTGTCAAACACATCAGTCAAAAGGGTTGCCTTCTCCTTTGGACAGTGAGTGACTGAGCCATCTGGTTTAAGTAAAGGAGGAACTGTTGCATCTACACCAAAGAGTGCAGATTTAAGAGTAGACCAATACTTACGTTCCTAATTTGTACCAAAAAAGGTTCCTTTTATGGTTAAATTGTATTCCTTTTCAGTCGAAGCACAAACTCTCTGAACAAAAGCTCTAAGCTGAGTATAGTTATTCCAGGTAAAATCTGATCTGTTGCCCTTCCAAAGATGATAGGCCTCCTGCTTCTCCAAATAAGCAAGTCTACAACCATCACTGAACCACGGTTTTTCCTTCACTTGGTACCTTAGCACACGAGAAGGGATACGTCTATCAATTATGTTGACTAGATTCTCATTCAAAGGGACAACAAGGTTAACTCTACTTTATAATTGTGACCAATTCAAACCCAATAGATCATGCAAAATCCCATCCCAGTCTGCTTTAGATTTTATATAAATTTTACATGAGTATGATACATCAGGGACAGGCTGCTCAGTCTTCACTACTAATGAAATCAAGGCAAGATGAGATGTCCTGACTGGGTAACCTACCTTGATTGTTATGTATATATATATATATATATATATATATATATATATATATATATATATATATATATATATGTATATATATATATATATATATATATATATATATATATATATATATACATATATATATATATATATATATATATATATATATATATATATATATATATATATATATACATATATATATATATATATATATATATATATATATATATATATATATATATATATACATATATATATATATATATATATATATATATATGCATATATATATATATATATATATATATATATATATGTATATATATATATATATATATATATATATATATATATATATATATATATATATATATATATATATATATATATATATATATATATATATATATATATATATATACAGTGAACCTCCGGGGTACGGCGTCCACAGCTTACGTTTTTTTCACGTTACGGTATGGAATACTGTATTTTTTTGTCCCTTCGTTACGGCATTTTCCCCACCTTACGGCATTGAATTCCAAAATTCAAACTTGGCGGTCGGTACGCGTATGACTGTGCGAGTCACTCGCCTTACACCACGCTCATACGTCACTGCATACGTCACTAAGAATCTGGTCTGCTATTGGTCGGCGTCACGACGTCACTAAGATGCCGATACGCCATTGGCCGAAATCCCTCCCACAATGCATGAGAGAGATGCTGCTTCTCTCTCTCTCTTTGTTAATCGCACGCTCACTTTAGAATCTCACGTGTGTTTCGTAAAGACTTGATCTTGTGTGAGTTCTTGCGATATATTTTTTTTTGCATTTTAGTGCTTATTTCCAGCTTTAATTCATTAGCCATGGGTCCCAAGATTGCTAGTGATGTTAAAGGGAGAAGTAAGAAGATGATTTCTATGGAAACAAAGCTGGAGATAATAAAGAAATACGAAGAAGGCATGCGCATTGTTACCCTCGCTAGTACATATGGCCGTAACCAGTCAACGATTGGTACAATTATCAAGAACAAGAAAACCATTAAAGCAAGTAAGTCTTCTAAAGGCATGACTGTCCTTGCCAGTGGATGGACCTCAATCAACGGCGAGATGGAGAGACTCCTTCTACTCTGGATTAAAGAGAAGGAAATCGCTGGTGATACACTCACGCAATCGGTAATTTCGCACAAGGCGAGAGCCATCTTTGCCGATCTCGTGGAAGCCAAGGGAGAAGGTGGAGACGAAGGAACGTCGCAGCAAGCCCCCCAAGAGTTCAAGGCTTCTCATGGGTAGTTTGATCACTTTAGGAAGAGGACTTGCATTCACTCAGTCGTCAGGCATAAAGAGGCAGCCAGTTCTGAGAAGAAAGCAGCAGACAAATTCCTCAAGAAGTTTGAGAAATTAATTTCCAGAGAAGGCTACATTCCTCAGCAAGTGTTTAACTGTGATGAAACTGGCCTTTTCTGGAAGAAAATGCCCCGTCATACATATATCACAGCAAAAGAAAAGAAACTTTCTGGCCATAAACCGATGAAGGACAGACTTACCCTCGAATTTTGTGCAAATGCCAGTGGGGACTTAAAAATTAAGCCCCTACTGGTGTACAACTCAGAGAATCCTTATGCCTTCAAGGCACAAAATATCACAAAGGATAGGCTCTCGGTATTTAGGAGGTCTAATGCCAAGGCCTGGGTCACGATGACCATATTTATTGAGTGGGTAAACGTCTGCTTCGGTCCTACTGTCAAGAAATTTTTAGAAGAGAACAATCTTTCTCTAAAATGTCTCCTGGTACTGGACAATGCCCCTGCTCACCCTCCTGGCCTAGAGGCCAACATACATCCGGACTTCTCCTTCATCAAGGTTCTCTATCTGCCACCGAACACCACCCCTCTCCTCTAGCCTATGGACCAGCAAGTGATTGCCAACTTCAAGAAGCTTTACATGAAGCATCTG
>NC_090745.1:36225074-36257574 GCF_036898095.1 Palaemon carinicauda
GTCTCTTCCTGAAAATTGTATAACCTTAAAATGAAACTTAAAAAATTCACAGTGAGGTGGTAAAGAGAAAAAGGTGTTCAGAAATTTTCATAATTCCAGTTTCAATTTCGTTCAAAATGGGTTTTTATTTCAGAAACTTTTTCCGGGAATCTTGCTGTTTTGCTTATACATAGGATCCCATGCAGTTTTAGAGGACAAAGAAGACATCCTTATTGATGAATCTCAACAGATGGTGAGCTAAACAAGAGTTTTTAATTTTTTTTTTATTTTAGTATATAAGTTTCGGAAAAGTTTCCATTTCTAATGATAAGACGATTTTATACTTCCTGTCTTTTCGAAAAAGACTAGTATTAATTACCATTTACCTCATAACAGCTTAGAACTGACAAAATCTAATATTTTTATTGCTATGTGTTTTAAGTATAAAAGTATTTTTCGAGTTAGATATAATGTAGTCCACACCGACTTACCTGTAATAATTAGAACAGGGAATCCAATATGACATGATACACCAAAGAAATGTTGGCTTCCCTGGCCTAGATCCAGCGTATCAATGTGCAAGGAATAGGTTCAGTTTCTAATTAATCCGTCACAGCAGCTCTATGTTGAAATTGTCTGTTAAGTGACAACCCATCACCAACTGGGAACCATCACTAAGGTTGAACACAATACTTATCTGGCAGCTTACCTGTGTGTGGAAACCATTTTTTTTTAAAAGTTAAGTAAAGCTAATTAGGTTCTGGATTAGTCATTTACATAATTCCAGCTCTGGGTGATAGTGTTGATACAATCATTTGGTTGCTTATGTATAGATCTATGTAAATACGTGTTATGTCCTACATTGCCGAACATTAAGATGGTTGGTATAATGCTATTAACGTCGGCTGGGTTAGGTAGAATTTGTTGATTTATTCATATTGTTGAGCCTATAAATTTGAATTTATTCTTGTAGGCAGTTATACATGTGTACTCATGTACAAATATGTATGTTCTTGTAATTTCTTTATAGCACAAATAAATTTTGGTGGAAAATTATAATACAATCCATATTGGTTAATAGGGTAATGGGCAAGGTGAATAACTTACATACTGTATTTTATTCTGCCTATATTTTGTAACGTCACACTTTACTTTTTTTTCAGGAAACTTGTACTGCATGGTTTGTTGAGTAATTTGGCTCAATGAATATTCTAAATATATCTATGAGCTTATACTCAATATTATCACAGAGTAGTTTTTTAAAACTGCTATATAATGGTTGCATTTTATTGCCTTGGGGATAAAGCAACGAATATATTTCTCTAAGGCTGTCTATGCGAATAGGGAATGTATTAATATTTTAAAGGGTGGAGTAACCTTTTTTTTTCTCCCAGGTAGAGGTTTTGTTTAGCAAAAAGTGGGATTACTTTCCCCTCTTAAGGTGGCATTCATTCCCCATACCCAGTCCTTATAAATGGGTTATTGGGTGATGAGGAGGGCTGCTCGACTCACGATCTACATCTGGGGTACGCAAAGTTATGCTTTCCTACCTACCGACTTGTCAGTAGGCGATAACTAATTTAGTGTAAGTTGGGGGAAGGTTAGTCCCTCACAGCCTTTTTGAGGGCCTCTCTTCCTAACGTCTGACTTGTTGGAGGGATCTCAGTAAGGACTGTTAATAAAAGGACAAATACAGTATGTTACTAATACTTAATTTAAATGACAGAATGATATTCTAGAAAGGCAAATAGTGCCGAATGCCATAGGTTACAAGAAGGGATCTTTATCAACTCTATTCCAACAGCAGCTAGAAACTAATAATTCCTTGTTTTAGAAAAGATAAAAGTCAGCCATATTCACAAGGAAACGAAAGTTTCCAGATTTGTTAAGATGGCTCTTAGCATACATGTAGAATATAATTATTGTAAATTAAATCACACACCCAATAATAAAAGATTATGACATATTTTTGGCTACTACAATATGTATTTAACAATACTGTATCAACTCAAAATGTTTAATTTCATCTTTATAAAAAACTATTTTAATATTTATATTTTCAAGGACCGAATCTTAGGTAGTTTAGGAAATTGTTAGTTTCTATTGTGATAAATATATTTTATCTGCTAGGATTAGCGTACCCTTAGCCTCCCAATTCTTATATACAGGAGCAGTTGAATAGTAGACTCAGCCCATTATTCCCATAGGCGATGGAATAAGCAGATACACTATTTTCTTTATAGGTTCTGAATTCTGATTTTACACATAACACATGAGGAACTTGAGAGCTATGTGTAACCAGGCAGGGTATAATAATATGGCCAACCATCGCTGGTGTCATTCTTTCCCGTCACTATCATAGCACTTTTTGTACCTCTTCATACGAACCCTGTGACCCTAAGAAGGACCCTATATGTTTATAATGAGTTCAAGGAGCAAAGGACTAGGACCCAAAAGCAACAAACTTGAGAGATCTAGTTATTTCCCTTCCTTTCCATGTGGGGGAACAGATTTACCAAATAAGAAACTCTGAAAATCTGCCAAAAAAAGAAAAAAAGAAAAAAAGAAAATGAAAAAAGAAAATAAACAGGAGACTGGGCAGTGAGGAATTAAGGTTATGGGGGCGTAGTGGACCATAACAGCCATGTAGAAAATTTTGGCTCGAAGGATTATGTAGATCCTGAAGTGGAGGTGGCCTTACTATAGAGGACCTCAGAGCAGGCTATGATCCCCTTATGGAAGCGCTTTTGGGCGCTATCCCGAAGTTTGGCTTATTTCCTAGTACTGCTCTGATTCTGGCTACCTGTGGCCAGGCTACCATCCCTCCAGGGTTCGGCTAACTTCTGTCTCCTGTGGATGTTTACAAGATATTTGAGGCCTAAATTAACTCCCTCTATGGTGGTTCTTTCCAGTTACCTACCAGTTCAGAGTTTCTATGTTTCTCCTGCTCCCTCAACCTCCCAGCTTGAAGATTATGTGGTGCCTGAGACCACGTGGCTAAGGGCCAAGGGGAAACTCCATTGGGGGTTGCCTCTTCCGGCCTGCATCCTCTGGGTTTGGTGGTGGTGGAGGAGTCTGTATGAGAATGTTCGGCTATGAAAGTAGAAGGGGAGGGTCTTGATGGGTAACCCCTTGCAATTTGCTTTGGGATTCATCTACTGACCTCGCACGGATGTGTTTCTTTGAAGAGGTGAACATATTGCCTTCGATGAAGTGGAAGTCAAAGACTTTAATATATTGCTCTCTCTTATTGATATATCTAGGAATCATTTACTATTTATCCCCAACTCATACTGAGGAGGTGTTACTGACGACATACAAGACTAACCTTGACAGTTTGGCAAAAGCAGTCACAGATGCTGGTTTTTTTCTGCTCAGTCAAACCCATTCTAAGGCAACTGTTACTGGGATGACATTGCAAGGCCAAAAGACAACCTTCTTGGCCAAAATGATCAAGATAGGTGTAGGATCCTAGGATCCATAAGGGATCTGGAAGGTTCTATCCTTCGTAAAAATTTCTATATCCATATAGGGGTTCACCATGAGGAGTTTAGTTTCAGAGAACTTCAAGGTTTTTGTGAGCTCTTCCTCCAAAAGAAGCTGGATGCCTTTGTTAGCATGAAACAGTTGGATGGTGGATTCACACAGATCCCAGAGATCATCCAGATGGCAGAACTTGATACTCAAAAAGCATAATTTTCTGGTATCTGTTATGTCCATTCCAGAAGTTCAAGTTGCCAGTGGATTACCGAATGAATGGTCAGCTATGGCAATTTCACTGAGTAAGCATACAAATAAGGCTATCAAAGATTTTGTCAAGATGAAATTTGGGGCATCATCTAATCTGCAATGTCACTGAGTAAGCATACAAATAAGGCTGTCTAAGACTTTGTCAAGATAAAATTTGAGGCATCATCTAATCTGGAAACAACATCAATGACCTCAGATGTCAGGATGCCAAAATATCAAACCAATCAATCAATCAAATCTGGAAAATGTGGAAGTAGAGTGCTTTCTCTTGGGTAATTCTCTCTGTGAGTTCTTTGTATTTCTGGAGAAGTGCAGGAAAGTCTTTTGATCTCTACTGAAAAGAGAGATTTTATAAGTGTCCTAACTATAATCAGAACAAGCAGGAGTATCCAAGGTAGTCTGAAAAGGGATCATTATCACAGAAGGCTTAATCCCGACCTGTCCAGTCTGCTATTCATACTGGTAGAAGGCAGCAAAAACAACAACCTCGGCAGGCAGAAACCCACACCCTAAGTACTCTCGGATACTTCCACAAGAGGAAGAAAGGTAGAAAGTAGACAAAGGGAGGTTAGGGTTCTGGGCCTTTTTGCAAGGGCAAAGGACCTTGTCAATGTTTTCAAGAATAATGGGGCTTTTTTTAGCAGAGAAAGAACATATTCTTGAATGCTCTGGGCTCTTCGTGAAAATCCAAACCCACTCCAAAACAATTTTTTAGGCTAAATCTTCAGAACTCAACTCCTTTATCAGTAAAATGTTGAAGAGAGCCATCGAAAAATTATGATTTTTAAAATTCCTGTACAAATTCTTAAGTGCTCTTAAGATAAATTCGACAGATGAAATGGAGGTCCTTTACCTCTTTCGTCTCAACAAACATATCAGATACGAAGCTTTTAGAATGGTGACCATAGCACAAGTCTACCAATTAGTACACTGAAGGAACTGGAACTGTACTATATATCTAGCATGTTCCTATCGCTTCTTACTTTTGACCTAACCTAAGGTTTTGATATTTCATAAAACTTGGTTGTAACTGATAGTAGCAACCCTATTCCTGACATAAAAGAAGCTCTGCCTAAGAAAGAAGTTGCACATAGAATTATTCATCAACAACCAGATAGGAGTCTGCTCTCTCTAGAGAGGAGGCTCTTGCTCAAGAACTCTGAATGCAGTAATCCTTCCAATTATGAAGGTTTTTGCGGGTGAGGGATATGTCCACATGTTATGCTATCTCAATGTGGTGGCACACATATTGCTCAGACAGATGGCCCTGGATACAGGTTTTTAAGCATCCTTCAATTTGAAGAAACGTTTTTTAGAACCAGAAAAGAAGACATAATTAAAAAAAAAGAAAAGAAAAAAAAAAAGCAGCTGACCACCGAGATCCAACTGCATTCTGTCCCACCAAATTTAGAGAGGGAGCAAATCATGGAATAAATATGACCAAAGGATTCCCCTATTCTTTTCACATTTTCCTCTGTCCTCATAGACCTGACAACAATGGGATTATCAAAAACAAATTTTATTCGCCAAAGGGGTTAACTAATGCACTGTGGTTGTTCTGTGGCTACTTTCCTCCTGGTAAGATTAGAAGAAACTCTTAAACTATGGTAAGCATCTCTCCTGAGAGGACATTCCAGAATCCATGCTATTTACCTTTCTCTTGTTTTTTGAAGTTTTTTATAGTTTATATATGAAAGATCTAATTTAATGTTGCTAGTGTTCTTTAGATATTCTATTTTGATTGTTCGATACTTCTCTTGTAGCTTATTTATTTCCCTGTTTCCTTTCCTCAATGGGCTATTTTTCCAATTGGATCACTTAGGCTTATAGCATCCTGCTTTTCCAATTAGCGTTGTAGCTTAGCTAATAATAATAATAATCATGATCATAATCATCATCATAATAATAATAATAATAATAATAATAATAATAATAATAATAATAATAATAATTAATAATAATAATAACCAGAGAACATTAGAAGTGCTGAAGCAATTCTTAGAAAGAACTCCTCCCACAATTTGCCAATAATGTGCTCTTAGGCATATTGAAACAATATAAAGATTGGAAATAGCATATTATTGTTTATAGTCCTAAAAAGGGACCTAAACTACGCTTTTTAAGAAAATACAAAATTGGCTCAGACTTGCGCCTTCACTAGACCATGGTCCAAGGTATCTCTAGCAAAAATTTGAAGGCAACTGATGTAGCAGTTCTTGAGATCCCAAAGAACAATAAATTTAAATAATGTTTGCATCGAACATAGGTGGTGATGCATGCACCTGCACTATTTTCTGGATTTATACTTCCCCCATATGGGTCATACTACTGCTTAAGTTTGAAAGGAAACACTTTAAAATCGGCTGAGTTATTAGCGATCTAAAACCGGTGAAAAATATTATAGGCTATAGTAATAATAATAATAATAATAATAATGATAATAATAATAATAATAATAACAATAATAATAATAATAATAATAATAATAATAATGATAATAATAATTAAGGAGTATTTTAGTTAGAATAATTTCAATAATGATAATTATCTCAATAATTCTAACATTCTTTAAATTTACTATAATTTTATGAATAATAATAATTCAAATAATTTCTAAAAAGATAATAACTTTGATAATAATTTTCAGGATAATAAATAATAATATCATAAACAATAGTTTCAAAATATAATAATATATTCAGTAATTTCCATAATACTTATTTTAAAATTGAATGATGGATATTATTTTACTCACTTGCTGATGTTAGGTTAGGTTAGGTTAAGTTAGATTAGGTTAGATTAAGTTGGGTTAGTTAGGTTAGGTTAGATTAACTAGGTTAGGTTAGGTTAAGTTACATTAGGTTAGATTAAGTTGGGTTAGTTAGGTTAGGTTAGGTTAGCTAGGTTAGGTTAGGTTAGCTAGGTTAGGTTAGGTTAGGTTTGGTTAGAGAGAGAGAGAGAGAGAGAGAGAGAGAGAGAGAGAGAGAGAGAGGTTATGAGAGTGGGTGGAGTCAGGCTAGGGGTAGCCAATGAGGTTAAGGAAAGGGGTGGAGTTAGGTTAGAGGTACCCAATAGGAATGGATCGATCCTTATGGATTGGAAACGTGCCATTTACCTTACTTACATTAGACCCAAATTCTTTCACACTAGATTATTCATTACCTAAGCATGCTTTTCTTAGACTAATATTTTTAATTTTCTATAGCAGAAAAAGAACGTTTTAGTCATCATATAAGACTATCATATAGCATATATTGTATATCTTGCATATAAAAATCTCAATTAGATAACATGATAAAACAAATTAAATTAAATGACGGTAGGCTACCATACAGCTTTGTCTAAAAAGTATAAGCTTAACTTCATGCTTAACATAGAAAATAAGTAAATTTTGTATTCCGTAACGGCCGAACATAACCTAATGTTACTCATAATGATATTGTTTAATTATTGACAGACTTATAGCGCCAGAAATACAAGGTAGCCTAATATACGAAAATGTACTTCATTGTAAGCTTTAAAGCCAGGCCTATTACTTTCCAATTTCCATAAGTTATAAATATAAGTAATAAACAAGTTAATATCTCTTATTCTAATCCCATAACACATACATTGGTTTTGTAAAATGAAGTTGTGTTCCACATTAAGTTTTATTAATGAAATTATGAAAAACATAACTATACTAAATAGAATTGCAACGGAACTTCGGACAAGGAAAACAATTGACGAGTATTGAATATGACAGGCGACTCAAAAAAAAAAAAATAAAATAAAATAAAAAAAAAGTAAGGCTAGGTTTGGGGGAGGGGGATGAAAGCCAACAGTTGTACCATTGAGAAGAATGGGGGTCTAGGGAAGCATTCTTTTTCCAATTATAGAATAAGTGTTCAAATCGAATTTCCTTGATGCAGTTTTAGATTTATAACAACTCTTGGTTTCAACTTTTATGTTGGAGTTGGAGGCTAAATGTGGGGTGGGGGGGGGGGGGGGGGGTGACATTTGTCCTAAAGGCCAACCCAAAATTCACCCCTGGGTTTCCTTCTTTAATCCCCTTTTTTAGTAATCATTAAATCATAGGTAGGCGTAGCGCATATGAAACCACTCCTAAGTATATAACCTATTTCTAAGAATTGGTACAATAAATAAAATGCTAACATTCCACTACATATATGAGTAAAAAACGGATTTTGAGCGAAGCGAAAAATCTATTTTTGGGTAAGATAGCCATGTCGTCCTGATGGAAGTTCCTTAAAGGCAGCTTCCTAGGGTATATTACAACTACGGCGATATTCCCAGAGAATTTACCTTCAGGCACCCAGAATTCTAACTCCTGGAGCGAGTATCCCTAAAAAGACCTTAGGGATATCGTAAATATCAGTGGACGTATTCTTGACACGCCTCATAGCAATCTATACCCGGAATAGAGTTAACACTTCGTAGGGGTCAAATGGCAAGAAAACGAAAACGATAAGAAAGGGGGGAGCCGTTCATAAGGCATCTCTCCTCCCCGTTTCGAAAGCGTGCCCTGCGCCGCTCACGGCGCCATCTGTATTCCTTGTAGCGATACACGAGGGGCTACAGATACTGTATGTAGGGAGGGGTCCTACAATCCTTTTCACTCTTTATTTTTTTTTTTTTTTTTTTTTTTAAAAGGAGCAGGGCGGGTCCATCAGGACGACATGGCTATCTTACCCAAAAATAGATTTTTCGCTTCGCTCAAAATCCGTTTTTTGGGCTCAAGCCATGTCGTCCTGATGGAAGTATACCAGAGCATTACTGTATCTGTGGATTCTCAATACGTGCCGTACTCCTCAAGAATGTTTCTTAGTCAACTCGACTGACAGACCTAAGATGTTACCGTTATACATCTTTTCACTAATCATAAGCCATGAAAGCGCTTCCTGCCCCCTACAGGGAGGAGTCCTACTAGACTCTAGAAACGAACGAAGAGTACATATACCTATGTATGAATCACTCGCCAGCCAGTACCATATAGTGGTCTCACTCTATATGAAGTAAAGCGAAGTCTTACGGGACTACAGTATCCAAAGGAAAAGTCCCGACCAGCACCCTGGTCGAAGTAAAATTAGACAAAAGGTTATATCTGCGTAGGATTAAACTTGCTGCTACCACCGTCCTCAGAAAGGGGTGGAGTCCTTTATGCTAAGGAAAGTATAAACCAGTGTAACAAGGCTTTGCATTAAGGAATAGGCTATTATAGATATCCCCGATTAATATACATAGGCTAAATGCTCAAAAATTAATATGAAATCAAAATAGGTGAAGGAGACGCAAGGTTCCCGAGAACAAGTTTATTGAGAAACAATAAATAGACATGGTCACCATAAATATGTACATATGCTAGGTGGATGACCAACAATTTACACAAGTACTGTAGTGCATGGATGAATGGTTATCTGAAAGAAAACATATATGTCACTTGCACATACCCCGGTATCAAACTTAACGTCCATGTTACTACTTTGCTGACAATAGCGTTAGCAAACGCTTGGCACACCTGTCTGTACTTGTGCTACCATCACCATAACGTTGGAACAGTCACTGTGGGCTCTCAGAGCCTTCACTACCAGTTATATCAACGCATATAACTAACCACTCACCCAAGAATCAAAGTCCCAAATGATTCCGCTGTTCCTCGCAGAGTTAAACAGCAGGGTTAACGACGCAACCAACTGCTACCACAGACCTCTTTAGCTGCTCCACTTGCTTAGCATAGTGGCGAAAGAATACCCTGGAAGACTTCCAGCCAGTGTATGAACGAAGGTGTTCAAAATCCATAAAGTTAAAGAAGTTTAAGGATGAAGCAACTTTCCTCGGATCATGACCTGCGGGTGAACTGTCAGGATCCGCTCTGCGAATAAAATATGTAATTTTCGCCCTAAGCTGATTTAAAGATAAATTCGAGCCCGATGTTTCTCCTCTGAATAGTTGGCCCCCATGGAAGTCTGAAGTTCTACGAAGATAGACCTTTAGGCATTCTACGGGACATAGAGATGCATCTTCTTTCAGAGGGCAGATTCTCCAGGGACCCCACCTGTTGGTGGGCAACTCGTTCTTAGCGAGAAACGTAGGGTCCGGAAACAGGTTCAGTTCTCCCCCATCCAGGAACTGAACTCGGCCCTCCTCTCTCGAGAGGGCCACAATCTCACTAACTCTGGCCCCAGAAGCAAGGGCAAAAAGGAAGATCACTTTTTGAGTCAGGTCCTTCAACGCACATTCCTCATTATCTAGTAATGAGGCAGAATGAAGGACTTTGTTTAACGACCACGAAATAGGCTTTGGAGGAGCTGATGGTCTAAGCCTAGCACAGGCCTTTGGGATCTTATTAAACATCTCGTTAGCGAGGTCTACCTGGAAGGCATATAGAATGGGTCTTGTTAGAGCTGACTTACATGTAGAAATTGTGTTAGCCGCCAGCCCCTGTCCGTGGAGGTGAATGAAGAAGGATAGGCAGAACTCCGTAGAGATCTCGTGCGGGTTCTTATCTTTGACAAAGGCTACCCATTTCTTCCATGCAGATTCGTACTGCCTCCTAGTAGAATTACACTTGTATTCTTCCAGGAAGTCGATGCTATCTTTCGAGATTCCGAACCGTTTCTTCACCGCTAGGGAGAGAAAATCATGAGCTGCAGGGTTCGGGTTTTCTGTAATGAAGCGTAGACAGTCGACTTCTGGACTTGCTGGGACAGAACTGGGTCCGGGAGTGGTAGAAACTTCAGTCGTAGTTCTAGAGCTAGAGGGAACCATACACTGTTCGGCCACTTGTGGGCCACTATTGCTGCTACTCCCTTGAAGGATCTCAGTTTGTTGAGGACCCTCAACATCAGGTTGTGAGGGGGAAACAGGTAGATCCTGGACCATCTGTTCCAATCGAGGGACATCGCATCTATTGCTTCTGCCAAGGGGTCCACGTATGGGGACACATATTTCGGCAGCTTCTTGTTGTCCTTCGTCGCGAAGAGGTCTATCTGCAGTTCTGGGACTTGTCTCAAGATGAAAGAGAATGATCCTGCGTCTAGGGACCATTCTGACTCTATCGGTGTAACCCTGGATAGAGCGTCCGCGGTAACATTCCGGACTCCTTGAAGGTGAACTGCTGACAGGTGCCACTTCTTCTTCTCCGCCAGTCGGAATATGGCTAACATTACCTGGTTGAGAGGTGGGGATCTCGATCCCCGCCGATTCAGACATTTCACTACCACCTCGCTGTCCAGTACCAACCTTACATGGATCGAGTGACGTGGGGATACTTTCTTCAGGGTAAGAAGCACTGCCATAGCTTCTAGAAAGTTTATGTGAAAGGTCCCAAATAGCTTGGACCAGGTCCCTTGCACTTTTTTCCGATGGGAGTGACCCCCCCACCCTACCTTTGAGGCGTCTGTGTGGATTGTCACTGACGGGGGGGGGGGGGGTGGCTGAAGAGGTAGAGACCTCTTTAGACGACTGGCTTGAGACCACGGTCTGAGAAGAGAACGTAGTCGAAGTGGGACCGGTCTCTTCAAGTCCCTTCGCTCTTTCGATGCAAAGGTTCTCCATACTCCCGCTGCATCTTTTAGCTGTGCTCTTAGCACTGGGTCTGTTACTGATGCAAACTGAAGAGAGCCCAAAACCCTCTCTTGTTCGCGTCTTGATATCCTCTCGGAACCTAGAAGTCTCCTGACAGACCCCGCTATTTCCTTCCTCTTTGACATCGGGATGGAAAGACGGTGTGACACTAGATCCCAGTGAATTCCCAACCACTGGAACCTCTGAGCTGGAGAAAGACGAGACTTCTTTCTGTTGATCATGAAGCCTAGATATTCCAGGAACTGAATCACTTGTAGGGAAGCTTGCAAGCATTCTGCTCTGGATGCTGCCCACACCAACCAATCGTCCAGGTAGGCTACTACCTGGAACCCTTTTAGGCGTAACTGTTTGAGAGCTGCGCTCGCAAGCTTCGTAAAGATCCTTGGGGCTATGTTTAGTATGAAGGGCATCGCCCTGAAAGCATAAAGTTTTTGTTGTAGCTTGAATCCTAGGTAGGGGGAGAGACGGCGACTTATTGGAACGTGCCAATATGCGTCTGACAAATCGATGGAGACGGTATATGCCCTCTTGGGCAGTAAGGCCCTTATGTGTTGTAACGTTAACATCTTGAACTTGTGGTTCACTATGAACTTGTTGAGTGGTGACAAGTCCAGAATGACTCTGAGTTTCCCCGAGTCTTTCTTGGGAACACAAAACAGCCTCCCTTGGAACTTGATGGACTTTACCCTCCTGATCACCTTTTTCTCCAACAGATCTTGGATGTACTCCTCCAAAACGGGGGTGGAGTGTTGGAAAAATTGAGGGCACTGGGGCGGAGTACTGTACCAACTCCAACCCAGTCCATTTTTGAGAAGGCTGTGGGCCCAGGGATCGAAGGTCCAGCGATCCCGGAAATACTGAAGTCTCCCACCTACCGGCGACACTTCACTTTGACTGCCCTGCAGTCTTGCCTCCCTGGCCGCGACCACCTCTGAATCCTCGTCCCCTAGAGGGGCGTCTTGATGACCCTCTAGCTGCTCCTCTGGGTCTTGCACGAAACGTGGTTGACTGTCCCTCGAACACGGGATTGAATGCCGGGGAAGCTGATGACATGGCTTGGGGTACCCATTGGAAGGTGGTCGGGGTCTGGGCTACCAGTTGTGGTACCGGAGGCAAAGCTGGCTGCTGCTGCTGTTGTCTTTGCGGTTTGAAGGACTTGGCTGGACGGGAGGAAAACCTTGACTTCTTCGCCTTTCCTTTCGGCTGAGGGCCCTCATCCGGAGAAGACTTCCTCTTAAGGGACAGGCCCCACTTCAGGAGAAGATTGCGGTTCTCAGTGGCTGCCTTGTCCACGATCTCTTTGACCACGTCCTTGGGAAAGAGATCTTTACCCCAGATGCTGGATGAAATTAGCCTCTTGGGTTCATGCCTCACTGTGGCCGAGGCGAACACAAACTCCCTACAGGCCCTCCTTGCTTTGACAAAACAATAGAGGTCCTTGGTTACTGTGGCCAGATGAATTTTGGCCATTACCATGAACATCTCTGGCATCTTGGGGTCGCTAGCCATCGTCTCCATGTTGGTCTGGAGAGACATCGAGGCTGCCAGGCGCTCCTTTGTGTCCAATTCCCTCCGTAGAAGGAATTCCGACAACTTGGGAAGGTTTTCGCCGAACTGCTGACCTGCAATGTCGGCGTCCAACTTCCCAACCGAGAAAGTAAGGTGCACCTCCTTCCAGTCCTTATTGTCCAGCGGCAATGCCAACGATAGAGGTTTACATTCCTCCAAAGACGGACACGGCTTGCCAGCTTCAACCGCCTTCATGACGGCCGCAAACCCCTTTTGCATAAAGGGGAAGGCCCTAGCCGGGGAGGATACAAAGGAGGGGTGCTTCTTACTCAAAGCGGCAACTTTTGAGTTTGAGAACCCCCTCTCCTTTAAAGCAGCTGTTAAAGTGGTTTGAGCCTTGGAGTGATCCAGGATAATCACCTCCTTTGGTTCCGTCTCCTCCTTCGAGGCCGGCTCCTTCTTCAAACGGACATAACAGTCCGGGTAGGCCCCTCTACTGGGCCAGAATTCCACCTCCTCAAGGGGAACTGAGCCCAGTTTCTCCGACATGACGATCTTCCCAATCGTCATCGGCATGTGCTCGGTATATCTCCACGGGTTGGCATCCGAGCACAGAGGAAGGTCCTTAACGTTGAGCTTCTTTAGAGGTCCACGTGATGCTGTGATCTTCTGCATCTGGAGCTCCAAAGTAGCGGCCTTCTGATTATTCTCCCTCTGCATCTGTTGGATCATACCAACGATGGAAGAGAGAGCCTGTCCTAGCTCTGCTGGAAGAGCGGACGAGGTAGAGGGGATAGGTTCAGAGACCTGAACCGGCACGTCTGATGATACGGGAACCTCTTCCTCCACGGCAATAGGATCTCGATCCTCCTCCTCGCCCTCTGCGAGGAGATCCTGCTCCGCACGATCGGACAAGTCGGACATCTTGTCGTCCAACTGGATGTCCTGCATGGCATCAGCGACATCCTCCTCCACTGGAATCTGGACCAGAGGGATCTCCGGCCGAGGCTGGGGAACAACAGCATCAGGGGAAGCCTTGGGAAAAAGGTATGCCCTCATCTTCTCGTTAGGAAGATAAGGTCCAGTGGTGTTTTTCTGAAAACCCCTTACCCATAAGCGAAGCCTCTCCCTCGCTGCATCTCTTGACTCCGCCGACCTAGGGGATTCAAAAGCCTCTGATAGCAGGTTAGTACATACAGCACATACCTGCGGATCCCAGTAACGATGGTCATCATTGGAGGCTGCACAAGCCGCGTGCCTCCTACACGAGACATGTCCGCAAAAGTTCTTACTGCGGACATTGCAGAAGACACTATCACACTTCGGATGCTCCTCCTGTAAAAGAAGAAAAATTTCCATGAATATCAAGTGAATTTCAATTCACATGTAACAAATGAGTATTCAACAAGAATAAGGGAAAGACACCTACTTGTGAAACCCACACAAACACCTGTGGAAGCCCACCAGCCAAAGTCACATAGTTAGTCTTTACTAGAATAACCAGAGAACGTATTTCCAAAGGAAATTAGGTGTAGCTCACACCTAAGGTAAAATATTACCATTCCGGCCAGGGATAAAAGAATTATCTTTTATCCTTGTAAGGCGACACCAAGTGATTGCACCAGTAACACAAGTAAGATAGAAAAGACAGTGTTGTAACCTACTACATCATGAACTCCCTTGGTTGAATATACCACCAAGAGAGGACTGATACAGTACCTGAGGGTGGTGTGCCAGCCGGCTATTGCCGGTCAGCACCCCCCCCCCCCCGTTTTTCGAAAGGTAGATCTCAAGTACACAACATCAGATCACCCTTATTGGGGAGAACTCCAGATCCCATGCCTGAACCGGCCGGCAGTGGTTGCCGGTCCGCAGCCACCCGGTTTGCACTGCGTTGCCGGCCATCATTCTTAGTGGCCGGCTGACTGGGCAGTGTCGCAGGCCGGCCGGCAGCAGTAAACAAACCCTGCCGGCTGGCCCCCACACTAGGCAGCGCTCGGCTGCCGGCCCCACTTGTAGTGGCCGGCAGATGAGCAAGAGACCGGCCGGCAAAGGTATATAACCATCGCCGACCGACAGCAAGAGAACTGGAGAACACCCCTCCCCACCGACGGCCGGCCTGTAGGCCGGCAGACGGCAAGGACAACACATACGAAGACAACAGAATGAGTGCCGGGTTAAGAGACTATGAGTCTCTGAGCCCGGCACCCGAAAGAGTGCCGAAAGGAAGGGGAGACACTAAGTCAAGCTTCCTAACCGCTGCCTACTGAATCTACAGACGGCAGCGATGGAGGGACCAAGAAAGGACCGGGCAGCACTCGAAGGAATGGTCTCTGCCGGTCGGCACACTCTGCCGGCCGACAGGAGACCACGTCAGTTCCTCATCCTAACCTAGGCTAGGTAAGGATGCGGACGACTGACACAAGGAACGGAAAATAGAAGGGAAGGACAGAGGGTCCTATCCAACCTTGCCTTGGTTAAGGGTCATTCCCAACTAAGACAGTTCATCTCAGTCAGAGAAAGACCCGAGAGGGAGGCCGGCACTACTGACTGCCTCCCTAAAACCACGGCAAGGAAGGAATTGCTCTTCCAGAAAAGGGAACATATCCCGAGACCGGAACGGCAAGAGGACAGTCTGATGAGTCACCGAGTGAAGGGATCACTACTGGAACCCAACAAGGTGGACCAAGGGGATAACCCTTAATGCCCGAGTCAATCAGCAAGGGAGACTCTGCCCCATGCCAGACAAACCCGGGCTCAGACTAAACACTGTTGTACTGTCCCCCTCTGAACCAATTCAGATGGAACGGGAAGGTACAGTACTACTCCAGCATAGATATATTTGAAAATTAATTCAAACAAACCACTAGAGTTAAGCCTAGGGCTTAAACAGAGGGAAAGGGTTTGCCCCTTCCCCGAAGAGAAGGGAGCAAACGGGGACACAGATAATATTATAATGACCTAAGACAACCTAGCCTAGGCACTAAGAGAATCGATTACCTAATTCACCGAAACTCCCACCAATACTATCTTGGAAAGTACTCGAAAAAGGGCTAATATGTATAACGTTGCCTAACGCTTAAAACAATAAAATCACACTTGGAAGACTAATTATCATGCAGGAAGTACATAGGCCAACCGCTAGCCTACGAATACTAGTGTTGGCAGCCTAGGCAAAACTTCGCCAGGCACACTACTAACGCATCATAACAGAATTCCTAAATAAGCTAAGTAGCTAATATTTAAGCGCAAAGGGGCTGGGAACGTCGCTCTTGCTAACAAATAATTCCTATTCTAGCGAGCGACAGCATCCATGATGCCTCCAGCAGGCAACAGCTCTTGTATCAAAGATAACTCTTTTAATTACTTTAATTTTAACCAAGAGCCTACATTTATACATAAAGGAAATAATACTCAACTTATCCGAGGCAGAAGAAGTTGGAGAAAGCATTATCACAAGAGAAATTCCAAGATTAGGTAGAAAACAGGGAACGAAACACCGAGTCGTAGAGCTACGCAAAAAGGAATACAGATGGCGCCGTGAGCGGCGCAGGGCACGCTTTCGAAACGGGGAGGAGAGATGCCTTACGAACGGCTCCCCCCTTTCTTATCGTTTTCGTTTTCTTGCCATTTGACCCCTACGAAGTGTTAACTCTATTCGGGGTATAGATTGCTATGAGGCGTGTCAAGAATACGTCCACTGATATTTACGATATCCCTAAGGTCTTTTTAGGGATACTCGCTCCAGGAGTTAGAATTCTGGGTACCTGAAGGTAAATTCTCTGGGAATATCGCCGTAGTTGTAATATACCCTAGGAAGCTGCCTTTAAGGAACTTCCATCAGGACGACATGGCTTGAGCCCAAAAATGCAAGATAACTTATGAAGAATGTACTTTTAAGTTTTAGAGAAGCTCAAGTGTTTAGTTTACTCAATTCTTTTAAGCATTCAAGATTCATCTAATTTATTACCATCATATTTATAGGTACAAAAACATGTGAGAGTTACCACGATGGAACAAACATGTTTTTATCTCTATAAAGCAGAGTAGAAGATATAGCCTGATTAAGTGGGATCAAGGGCCATACCTTTTAAGAAACCGGGGTAAATTAGGATGTCTAATTATTCATGGCAAATGAGTCCTTGATCACATTAAGCTTCATTCCTATTTTTTGAAGTATTTTTGAATGTTTCATGTTGTTGAAATACTAATTATTCAAATGGATACCCTTATAGTACAACATCATACAAAATGAATTTAGCAACAACTTCTAAACAATGATCTGAGGACTATAAGCATTTTCCTTGAGAAAACTTGCAGAAAACTCTTGAATAAATGTAAACACAATCCATCTAAAAATGTAACAGCATTTCCCAACTGATCATTAAGCATCACTTTAAAACACCCATCCTTCATATCCAGGGTGAAATAAAAGTATTTGCCAGAACTGCCTTCAACATCTCATCTAATCTTTGCAAAGTATAGAGGTCAAGTTACTTTTTATTGATTGACCCACCAATAGTCTTTGCACATACGATTTGAACCACAATGCTTGTTCATAAGGATAATAAGGGACAGATAGACTGCTGTAGATTCTTCAATTATAGCATCGCTCAACATATCATCCATCATGTAGGCAATTTTACTTCTCACATGCTCTGGCTGATAAAATAAAGTTCTGCACACTGATTTTTAGTCAAGCACTCAAATGTGTGCGTTCACAATTTTCAATTCTCCCAACTCAATGTTATTTAGAGAAAAAAGTTTATTTCTTGAAATTAATTCTCTTAACTATCAGGTTCAAGTGATTCCATTTAACTTGGTCAACAAGATTACCTGATGTCTCTTCACAAGTACTTCCTGTTTCTGTTTGGTCATGGTGTGAAAGTAGTGCATTTTCTATTGTATTTAATTCAGGTATCATACTATGGCTACCTACTTCAAAGTAGCAGTATACAACACCATCTCTTATAAGGGGATCACAATGCACAGTGGTTTTTCCAGAATTTAAGTGTTTATGTTTGCATCAGCTTGATATTTTCAGAGTTGGAACACGTCTCAAATATTTTCTTTATTAATTCTTCAGCATTACCTAACATATTTCCTTTCATGGGACAATTAATGGATTTAATCCTCAACAACATTACCTAACAAATCTCCTTTCATCGATATATAATGGATTTGATCCTTATCAATTGTCAAAAATTCGGCCAGTATTTTCATGGGCTTAAGTTTTAGAGGAGACTTAGTGGCATTATTGATTGGAATGTAGTGTGCTCTTTCACCATCTGCAAAGTAACAAGAATCTAAGACACCAAACCTTAGGCTTAGAGTATTTAATTTTTCACATATGATGCTTCTACGCTTATTGTTCTTGTGAGTAATTCTGACTGCTCATACTATACCAAATGAAATTTAATTGTAGTTGTCAACTTGTAACCAACTCCTCCCTCTCATATGAAGAATTCTCTGTCAAAGCATGTTGTGATTGTCTTTTTGCTAAACTGACATTTTACGTTTCAAACCTTGCAGTGTTTCTACCACAAATAAATTCTTTACGTTCACCTACTCATGAAAATGGTGCTAAACCAATAAGGTCATCTCCTATTAGAACCTCTGATGAAAGATACTCGTCAGGGACAACAAAAAATTATGCTCAAGATGCAGATTATTTAAAGCTTGGACATTATGGTTACTTGACCTAGTATTTCAAATTTATGATTAGAGATTCCCACCAGATGATGGATACTCTTGCCCACTGTTTGATAAATCCAGTGTTTCAAGTACACTCTCTGACATTAGGGAAACTGTTGGACCCTTTACAACAAACAAATAACTGTCTATTATTGATGGGAAAAAATATGACAGGGGTAACAAATGATTTGCTGGTATTGACTAACCAATATTGTTCTGTTTAGCTTTGTCCACTGACAATATGGCATTTGGCTTGGCTTCCTTTGTCACCATTGTAAGTTTGTCCTGTTGAGTGTCAAATGCCCAAATGGACATGAAGGCTGCTCAGAATCCTCCTAGATGACCTTTATGAGTGTCCAGTTGCAAACAGTCAAAAAGCTGGATGTGCAGGCTACCTTGGGCAATCTTTCTAGTATGTACACTACTATCTTGAAACCAACAGCAGGTTTTCCTGGCAAGCTGCCTTTGCTGTTCTTGTGGGCTATAAGAGGGCACTGATACTCCCTGATTTCTAATATCAGAAATAAATCCTCAATTTTAATAATTTCTTTCTTTTTATAGTAGTATAAGGAATATGACTCCCAATCCTTCTCCTTCATAACCTTTAAGCCTGAATTTGATTTCTCATGACAAATCTTCCATTACTATAACATTTCAATGAGTCTCTCCATTTGGAGGATTGGGTAAGGGGAATGCTCTAAGAATGTCTAAACTTGGTCTTAAAAGGTGTTAACATATACCTTAGGTTAAATATCTGATGAATACCTCAGCTGTAGTAATTCTTGGGATGCCTTAACATATTTGATGTTTTTTTCAGTTTTTAATAGCATGAATTGCATGCTATCAAGTGTCCTGTAGTTATGGTTTTCCATGCCCATTTCAACTTGTAGTTGCATATATTATTTTCATGGTTGTATAGGCTATTTCAATGTAATATTTTTCTCAACTACTGGTCTCTCTATTTATATGCAGAAAATCTTTACCACAGCATGGGCATAAATACTATTGGTATCTGAAAAATGTATTGGTACTGTATTATATATACCATTCTTGTCGTCCATTTTAGTATTTCTTGAGGAATTAATGAGGACAAAAATTTTATGGGCACGCTAGTTTATTGGTAGATGTCTCTATATGACTACTCTCGGGCAACAAGTGTTATGTAAACAACAAAAGATTATGCAATTGAATACAAACAATTGAGCATCACATATAAAACCATAAAATAATTCTATCTTATAACTGGATACAAATTATTAGAGTTGTACTCTTCTTGGTGTAATTTATGTAAAACATAACAATGAAGTATGCGTGCAACAGTGTTTATCTTTACTATGAAAATAGTCATATATGTACAGAAGTGATGATGCTGAACGATATGTGCACTGCTATGGTGTTACAAAAGCTTTACATATAACTTGTGTTTCCTTGCAAGGTACATACTTAACAATTTCTTCATTTATTTACAATTTTGTGTTACTGCACTGCCAACTGTCAGACATTAGATATAATTGTTTCCACTTCAGTGCTTAAAGTTAAGTTAAGACTTTTGTTGAAATCAATAAGGTTATTGTGTGCAGTATTAATCTTCTCTGTGAGGAGACTCAGTTTATTGGTCAATGTCCTGCTGTATCATCCTTGCGTCAGATAATTCTGCCTTAAGATTATTTGATTAATTCATTCCAATGCCTGACCATCCACATTTCCAAATTAAATTCTACTTGATAATGTAACGTAATATGAGGAATGACACAGACTTGGGGTTAACATGGTTTTATTCCTTATACTTGTAAGTGTAATTTAGGTTATATGAAAATAGATATTATCAGAGTGTTATTATAAAAAATATATAAGAACCTGACTAGGCCTTTTCAACATTACCTGCCCATACCTTGAAATCTTGCGTTGGGTTAGTAAGGAATCATGCAAAAGTCATATATAAAAGATAACCTAAGGACTAAATAGACTATACTTTCCCCTTCTTACTATTGGGCTATAACAGACATTGCCCAAAATTAGGGTTCATAGACTAACCTACAACAGCATTAATTTTGGCATTTCAGACTTAAGAGGACCTAACATTGCCCAAGACCCCCAACTGTTACTACACTATTTTGTAAAAAAAAAAAAAAAAAAAAAAAAAAAAAAAAAAAAAAAAAAAAAAAAAAAAAAAAAAAAAACACTAAGTTCTCTAGTTGAACATAGCTAGTCTTGTAAAACATCCTCTTTTGAATGCTATCTTGCCATGCAGGACTGGTGACCTAGACTACTCTTACATTAAAGGGCATAATCAGCCACTGGACTGGACATGAAACTAGTGTCCAACTTGAAGGGTAGTATTAAAACAGAAACTCACAGATATAAGTAAAAGATATTCATTTTGCCTAGACTAGGTTAGGTTATCGTCATCAAATAAGTTTTGGCTAGGCTCACTTTATGGCCATTAAGAGATAGATTCAGCAGCATTGCAAGGTGAGCACACCCTTTTCTGGGCCTCTTAGGACTTGTAACAAAGAAAGGGTTGGATGGTAGGCTTATTTCCTTGTTAGTAATTTATGTGATATCCGAAAATATTCGATACTTTAATTTCTAACCAAATGCATGAACCATATAATTTTCCAACTGCTTATCTTGTATTTCATCTTTTTCTGCCCTGATTATTCCGTCAATAATGGAAAGGGATCAAGTATAATCAGATCAGAGATAGAAGCAGCTTTAAAACAAATGAAAAACAGTAAAGCAACAGGGGATGATGAAATAGCAGCAGAGATGCTGGTACCTCTACGAATGCACATCATTGATAAATTAATGGAGATATTGGATGGAGGGAATGTATAAACAAACTGTTATCACAAAACCGAAAATACCAGGAACACCTGAGTGCAATAAACACTGTACTATCAGTATCACGAGTCAGGTCACAAAAATAATATTAAGAATTTTCTTGAAAAGAATAAGAAATAAGACACTCCCAGAGATTGGCAATGAAAGATAAAAGGGAAAAGAAAGGAAGTTTTTATTTTGAAAATGTTGACGGAGAGAGTAATAGAAGGAAAAAAGTATCTATATGTTTTTGTTGACTATGAAAAGGCTTTTGATCAGGTTAGACACGTAGACCTTACAAGGATACTAAAACCGATAAATAACGATTGGAAAGATCTGAGAATGATAAAACATTTATATAAGAATCAAGAGGCATCAGTGAAAGTAGAAAATGATGAATCAGAGACTCAGCACATCAAGAGAGGAGTAAGACAGGGTTGTGTGTTATCACATGATCTCTTCAATTTATAGTCAAATGATAATGAGACATCTCAGAGATATGGAAGGAATTAAGGTTGGAGGAGTCAATATTATTAATTTCTTATATGTTGACGATGCAGCACTTGTTGAAGACTCCCAGTATCCACTTTATGCTTCAATCGATAATTTAGACCAATGAAGTAGAGAGAGAGAGAGGTTTATCAATGAATATTAAGAAAAAAAAAAGTCACTAAAGATGAAAATCCGGAACAGATAAAAGAATCAATGCTGAAACAGCCAAACAAACTGAAAGTTTTAATTATTTAGGATGCATTGTCACACGGGATAAAAATGCACAAAAAAGTGACCAAGAAGAAAATATCCATTGCAAAAGATGCCTCTGCCAAGGCAAGAAATTAAGTTGGGATCCCTCTTGGGCAATCATAAGAGATATGGAAAAATCTGAAATTTGAATATCACAGGCGCTTTCACGCGATATTTCAGCACAAATTTTTCCATACGCAGGACACCGTAGCATGCACGACTCATAATGGGGAGTAGGCAACCAAGAGAGATGCACACTGCAGGCACAGGGCAATAAGGACGGTGCATGGGGATATATGCGATACACCGCTGTATATGGGATCCCATCACAGTGGGCAAGCTGTGACATCTCAATTGGTCAGGCACTTTGCAGGATCTTTGCATATGGGATATACATGCGATATGGATCGCAGCATGCGTGATCCACCGGATTCTCTTATATAAGAAGTTTTCCACCGATCCACTAAAGCATTTTATATCGTAAAAACAAAAGTTTGTATCTGCCCAAACATTATATTTCATTTGTTACGATGTTCAGGCTTTGTATTTTATTTCCAATAGGACAAAATATTCTCTCTCTCTCTCTCTCTCTCTCTCTCTCTCTCTCTCTCTCTCTCTCTCTCTCTCTCTCTCTCCAGATTATAACTGTACTCCGCTCTCTCTCAAATCATAACTGCATAAGAGTATTTGGCCAACTCTATTTCTTATTTCATTCTATGTTTTCCATCTACTTTAAGGAGCTCTCTCTCTCTCTCTCTCTCTCTCTCTCTCTCTCTCTCTCTCTCTCTCTCTCTCTCACTTTATATACCAGCGTTGAGCGCATGCCCAGTGACATGTTGCCAAATCTCCCATAGGGAAATATACCGCATACATATTTTTGAGAGGCGATTAGGTTAGCAATAACAGTGAAACAGAACACGGATGATGCAATGGGTTATCTCCTTGCATGTATTGTATCGCAGGTCCCCGACCATCATTGCACACTAGGTGAAAAAACGGATTTTGAACGAAGCAAAAAATCTATTTTTGGGTGAGATAGCCATGGCGTCCTGATGGAAGGTTCCTTTTTGGTAGCTTCCTTGGGTATATAACTACTAAATATTCCCAGAGAATTTAACCACAGGTTATCACAGAATTCTAACTTCTGGAGCGAGTATCCTAAAGGTTTCCCTTTAAGACATCGTATATCAACAGAGGACGCATGTATTAACGCGCCGCATAGCTATCTACACCCCACATAGAGTTAACACTTCGATGTGTAGGGGCGGAGAATAGCTGGGGAGCCGTTCCACAGCTAATCTCGTTCGTGGCTACTTTTGGTACTCGAGACGTGAACAAACGGGCGCCATTGCTAAATGACGTCACGTCCGTCCTCATCCTGAAGCCAGTTGCTTGCCGATCACCATGATACAGCAGAGCAGGGTGGGACCTGAAAAACTGGACGAAGTAGCAGGGAGGGTCCATCAGGACGCCATGGCTATCTCACCCAAAAATAGATTTTTCGCTTCACTCAAAATCCGCTTTTTGGGCTCAAGCCATGGCGTCCTGATGGAAGAATACCAGAGAATCAATGTATCGTGGTAGATTTTCCCCTTTTAGTGTAAGTGCCGAGGGCTTTGAACAGGTTAGCATAGTAATCTTAATAGAAGAACCGTAGTGAAGAGAACTTCCTGCCCCCCTGGCAGTGAAGTCCCCACGGGCCATGCCGAAGATCAAAGTGGTCATCGAAGGGCTACTCACCTTGCTGGGAGAACATGAAGAACTTGGAGACAAGACTGAATGGTTGGCATTCATATAGGAACATTCTCAAGGGCAGACAAGTGGTGGTTAGGCACTGTATGTTAATAGAGAATTGTCTGGTCTCTAAGATATGAAGTAAGTAAGTATTCGTGTAGGAATATTACATTGCACAGGTGAGTATATAATAAGGGTTGAAACCTTAGTAATCTTCATCGAATATAAGAGGAAGGGGATAATAAAACTATGACAGTCGTGTATTTCATAGTATAAGTAGGAGCGGATTGAGACGCACAAGTAATAACATAGAAATTTTATTTCACAATTGCAGAATATATTAATGAAATGCAATAAATATGTAAAAGTAATTTACAACAAATTATAATGTACATAGTAATGAAAGACTTGCTCTTGAATCTGAAAGAGAATTTCAAAATTATTAGTAGGCACTCGTTCCAGAGGAACGTCAGTCTTTTAAATTAAAACACATCATGCTCTAGGCATGCGGCACTCGTGTGACGACTATGACATTTCACCTGGGAGAAGAACAGTATATGAAAAAACACTAAGTGTCTTCGAAATCACTACGTATCACGCGAGGGTCAACATAGGCACCCGAGGAGTTAGAGTCCCAAGTAACTCACTGTTCTATGCAGAGTTAACTGCAGGTTTCATAACACTACCTGCGGCTACCACAAAATGTTTGACTTCATGCACTTGTTTCGCATAATGTTTGAAGAAAGCACGCGAGGATTTCCAGCCTGTGAAACTCTTAAGGCTTTCGAAATCCATACTCTGAAAGAAATTCAGAGACGATGAAACTTTTCTAGGATCGTGACCGGCGGGTGTACTGTCAGGATCCGCTCTGCGAATGAAGTAGGTGATTTTCGCTCTTAGTTGTTTCAGTGACAGGTCGCTGCCCGATGTTTCTCCTTTGAAGAGTTGGCCTCCACCAAAGTCCGAAGTTCTACGAAGATAGACCTTGAGGCTCTCTACTGGACATAGAGAGGCATCTTCTTTCGGGTGGCATATTCTCCAAGGGCCCCATCTTTTGGTGGGTAATTCGTTTTTGGCGAGAAACGTCGGATCCGGGAAGAGGGTAAGGTCTCCGGAGTCTGTAAATAGGATATGACCCTCGTCCCTTGATAATGCCACTATTTCGCTGACTCGGGCTCCTGAGGCAAGAGCAAAAAGAAATATAACTTTTTGAGTCAGATCCTTGAGAGGGCACGAATCATTGTCCTAGTTGGAGGCAAATTGGAGCACCTTGTCCAGAGACCAGGTGATCGGTTTTGGTGGGGGTGCTGGGCTTAGACGAGCGCATGCTTTCGGCAGTTTATTGAAGATGTCGTTGGACAGATCAATCTGGAAGGCATACATCAGTGGTCTAGTCAAGGCCGATTTGCAAGTAGAAATCATGTTGGCTGCCAAGCCCTGTCCATGAAGGTGAATAAAGAAGGACATGCAAAAATCAGTGTTGATTTCCGTAGGATTTTTTGCCTTGACGAATAAGACCCATTTTCTCCAGGATGATTCGTATTGCCGTCTTGTGGATTCGGTCTTGTATTCCTCGAGGAAGTCTAGACTTTTCTTTGAGATCCCAAACCTTTTCTTTGCGGCTAGGGAGAGAAAATCATGAGATGAAGGTCCTTGATTTTCGATGATGAAGCGAAGACAGTCGACTTCTGTACTTGCTGGGAGAGAACTGGGCCCGGGAGAGGGATCAGCGTGGGCTGCAGTTCCAGGACCAGGGGGTACCAATTGTTCCGGGGCCACTTGGGAGCCACTAGGGCTGCTGTCCCTCTGAAGGTTCTCAGCTTGGAGAGGACTTTCAGCAGAAGGTTGGTGGGATGGAACAGGTAGATCTTGGACCATCTGTTCCAGTCCAGTGACATGGCGTCCACTGCTTCTGCCTTGGGGTCCTCGTATTGGGCCACACATTGAGGAAGTTGATTGTTGTCGCTCGTTGCGAAGAGATTGATCTGAAGTTCTGGGACTTGGTGAGAGATGAAGAAGAATGATCTTGCGTCTAGAGACCATTCCGACTCCATCGGGCTTGTCCGAGATAGAGCGTCCGCCGTCATGTTGCGGAATCCTTGTAGGTGAACTGCAGACAGGTGCCATTTCTTCTTCTCTGCCAGACGGAAGATTGTCAGAAGCACCTGATTTATCTGGGGCGATCTTGAGCCTTGGCGATTGAGACATCGAACTACCACCGAGTTGTCTAGGGTTAGACGAATATGGATCGAGGGAGGCGGGGAGAGTTTCTTCAGCGTTAGAAGGACCGCCATGGCCTCCAAGATGTTGATGTGAAACGTCTTGAATAGGGGAGACCATGTGCCTTGAGCCTGTTTTTGGTGGGAGTGACCTCCCCAACCCTTCAGCGAAGCGTCCGTGTGGATGTTGAGTGATGGAGGTGGGTATTGAAGAGGGATGGACCTTTTCAGGGCCTTTGCTTCCGACCACGGTTTGAGGAGCAGCCGAAGTCTGTTTGGGAGCCGTCTCTTGAGGTCTCTTCTAGCGATGGATGCAGAACGTCTCCAGACTCCCGCGGCATCCTTTAGCTGTGCACGTAGCACTGGGTTTGTCACTGAGGCGAACTGTAGAGAGCCTAGAACTCGTTCCTGCTGACGTCTTGAGATCCGTTTGGTTTTCAGCAGTCGCTTGACAGACCCTGCTATTTCCTTCCTTTTCTTCTGGGGGATGGAAAGGCGGTGTGACTGAAGGTTGCACTGGATTCCTAACCATTGGAACTTCTGAGCTGGAGAGAGGCGAGATTTCTTCGCGTTTATCTTGAATCCCAGGTGTTCTAGGAACTGGGTGACTTTGCTGCAGGATCTTAAACAATCCTCGGGCGATGGAGCCCAGACTAGCCAGTCGTCGAGGTAGGCCATCACCTGGACGTCTCGGAGGCGGAGCTATTGTACCATGGCGTCCGCCAGCTTTGTGAAGATCCGAGGGGCCACGTTGAGGCCGAAGGGCATGGCCCTGAAGGCGTAGCTTTTCCTTTGGAGTCGAAATCCTAGGTAGGAGGAAGCATGGTGGTTCATTGGAACGTGCCAGTAGGCATCCGCCAGGTCTATGGAGACCGTGTAAGAACCTCGAGGCAGAAGGGTCCTTATCTGTTGAAGAGTCAGCATCTTGAACTTGTTGTTCGCTATGAACTTGTTGAGGGGGGATAAGTCTAGAATGACTCTGAGCTTGTCGGAGACCTTCTTGGGGACGCAAAACAGTCTCCCTTGGAACCTGGTTGACTCTACCCTCCTTATCACCTTCTTGTTCAAGAGATCTAGGACATATTCTTCCAGAAGGGGGGGGGGGGGGGTGATTGTTGGAAGAATTGCTGGAAGGTTGGGGGTGGTTGAGTCCAACTCCAGCCTAGACCCTTCTTGACGATGCTGTGTGCCCAGGGATCGAAGGTCCAACGATCCTGGAATTGGCGGAGTCTTCCTCCCACCGGAAGCACTTCATTGCTTCTGGTGTCCCGAGGGTTTACTGCCTCGGCTGCTAGCTCCCCTTCCTCCTCGGCCTTTGGAGGGACGGCGAGATGCGTCTCTGCCTGCACCTCTGTTTGAGCCTCTACCTTTGGGACGAAAGGTAGTCGTCTGTTGCTCGAAGGCAGGGGTGAAAACCAGTGACTGGGACAAGACCGGTTGACGTTGCTGGGGTTTTGGCTTGGAGGATTTCCTCTTAGGTTGAGGGCCATCGTCCTGAGAGGATTTCCTCTTCTTCGACATGCCTTACTTGTGGAGAAGGTTCCTGTTCTCCGTGGTGGCCTTGTCGGTGATCTCTTTCACAAGATTAGAGGGAAAGAGGTGCTTACCCCAGATGTTGGAGGAAATCAGCCTCCGGGGTTCGTGTCTCACTGTGGCACTTGAGAACACGAATTCACGACAGGCTCTCCGAGCCTTCATGAAGCTGTACAAGTCCTTAACTACAGTCGCCAGATGCGTTTTGGCGAGCACCATGTAGTGGTCGGGGACTCTAGTGTCACTGGCCATGACGTCAAGCTGTATCTGGAGGGACATGGATGCGGCGAGCCTTTCCTTCGTGTCTTGTTCCCGGCGAAGGAGATGGTTATTAAGTTTCGGGAGGTCTTCGTTAAACTGACGTCCAGCAACGTCAGGATCTAGTTTTCCCACCACGAAGGTATGCTGGATATCCTTCCAGTGTCGAACATCGGGGGGAGTAACCAGGGAGAAGGGTCTGCACTCCTCCAGTGCAGGGCAAGGTTTCCCTTCTTCCACTGCCTTGTGTACCGCAGTGAAGGCCTTTTCCATGAAGGGGAGGATCGCATCATCAGGTGCGATGTAGGTAGGGTGCTTCTTGCTCAGCGCCGGAAGCTTTGAGCAGGTAAAACCCCTACTTTTAAAAGCGTTGGCCAGCATAGCCCGGGCCTTCAGGAGATCGAACACTATCACCTCCTTAGGTTCGGTCTCTTCTTTAGAGGCAGGTTCGGATCGAAGCCGGACGTAACAGTCCGGATAAGCCTCAAAACTCGGGAAGAACTCCACTTCTTCCAGGGCAACCGAGCCGACCTTCTCACTGACGAAGATCCTGCCCGTTGCGATAGGCATATGCTCAGCATACCTCCAGGGGTTGGCGTGCGAGCATGCCGGGAGGTCCTTAACCGAAATCCTTTTCGGCTCCTTGGAACTTCCCATGGTCCTGATGTATTCGTGTGTCTCACGGAGTTTCTTGTCCATAAGAGCTTCGAGCATACAGAACATTTCCTGGGCGCTGGTTGGGATGGGGTCCGGGGTGGCGGAGGTAGACGGGAGAGATACTTCCGTCGGTGTAGGAGTTGGGGTGGTGGTGGAAGGCGGAGCGACCTCTTGCTCCGACTCGGCGTATTCCACTCGGTCCTCCTCATAGTCCAATTCTTCGGCCATGAGGTTCCTCTCCGTTGTCTCCGACACCTCCGACATACGCTCCGTGTTGTCGGTATCCAGGCGACACTCGTGCATGGACTGGGCCATGACAACATCGGGTTCCACCGTGATCTGGACGGTGTGGATCTGATCCTTGGGGACCACAGAGTCTGGGGATGCCTTTGGGAACAGTAAGGCCCCCAAGTCTTCAGTGGCAAGGTACGATCTAGTGGCGTTTTTCTGGAAGCCACGCACCCATTTGCGTAGCTTCTCTCGAGAAGCGTCCCTAACCTCCGCTGAGGGAGGGTTATTGAACGCCTCGACCAGGCGTTCCTGGCAGACCGTACAGTTCTGCGGGTCCCAGAACTTCAGATCACCTCTCTTGTTGGCACAAGGGGCGTGAGTCCTACACGCCGTGTGCCCATAAAAGTGCGGGCGCTTCACTGCACAGAAGCCGTGGTCGCACTTCACGTGCTCCTCCTGTAAGAGAAAGAGAACATGAGTATGGGGGAGTCATAAGAATGACTTCTATTCTAAAGTTAAATATTAAATGATTAATCTTTAACTTAATATTAAGTGGTATAAACAATGTGATGATCAGAGAATGGGCGGAAAAGAAGGAGATAGACACATACTCCGTGTAACCCGCCCGGCTGGTTACCGTAACCTTATCCATAGGCAATTTGTTGTGACCGAGGGCACAGGACAAAATTCAACATAGAATGCCAGGAAGGCAGTGGGAATTCTAGTGGGAATTGCCAAGGATATAAAACTGGGACTGAGACCACTCAGACCCTAGAATTGGGAACGTAGAAGATCCCATAGGATAACGGTTTCCGGCAACCAGCCGTGCTAAGATACACACAGCATGCTGGAAATCTGTGATATGCAAGAAGACAGCATGGTTACTAATAGAACGGTAAGATAATACCTATCTATTTATGTAATCAAACCATCTGGTTGCGATGTAGGGCTATCAGCATGAGATGATAGCTAGTAGAAGGGGTGCAAGTCGCTTTGACGCCTCCGGAAGGCTCCGGCAGACCGGCGGCACGCCGGAGGCCGCTCCAGCAGAGTTTCTGGCATTAGGGAAGACAAATATATAAGTCAGGGGTAATACCAGGATGGCGGCTGCCGGCATAGCGGCAGAACGCAGGTGAGGAGCGGCGACTCCGGCAGCCGAAGGTTGCCGGCTTGGTGACAGGGACAAGGATGGGTTATAGCAGAACCGGACTGCCGGCAGTGGATGAGGTAAGAGGTAAGAGGGAAGGCCATTGGCTGGACGCCGACGGGAGGCGGCAGTCCCCCGGCACACGGAGGACTGACAGCCCAGAGGGCAAGGGATATGTCACCAAGGAGGGAGGTGGGTATCACCGACAGGGGAGGCGGCAAGGGACCGGCACCAGGATAGTGAAAGAGACAGAAGGAGGGATGTAGGGGTACGGCCACGGACCCCAAGACATCCCACCTGAGTGGGTGTACCCATGATAGAGGCTAGCCCTATCACCCAGAAGCAGGGGCCGCAGAGGACCGGGAGCCAGGGTAGCCCAAGGGAGGGCTAGGGAACACCCATGGGGGGGGGGGGGGGAGAACCCCTGTGGACAAAACGCATCAAGTGGCTAACCCCATAGGACACTGTGAAGGGTATATGTACCAGAGCGGACTGCACACAGGAGCTCAAGGTAGCCCTATCACTCCACCCTAAGGAGGAGTTGTAGGACAGGGGACAGATGGGTATAGACTAACCTAAGTATAGGCTAGGCCATACAAGAGATAGGTGGGGAGGGAAGAAGAAGAAGGGTCTTCTATGGAGGAGGCTCTGTACCAAAGCGGCCACCAAGGAAGGGAGGACGCTCCCTAGCCTAAGGTAAGGCTGCCTGTCTGAGAACGGTGCATGGGTATTGTTTCAGCAAGGCACAGAACTAACTCCCCCCAAGCCTAACCTAGAGCAGGGATGTTACACCCTGAACTAGGAAGGATGGAAGACGTATCGCTATTGCAGGAAAGGTCGGAGACCTAGCCCCAGCAATAGAGGAAGGACGTGCCGTTCCTCATTCTCGGACGCAACCCTAAGGGGGATCATTCCCTTAGGGAGGACAGAGAAGCGATATATACTCTGATATGAGCTTGATCCCCTTACGTGGTAGGGGGAGCAAGACTACACAGAGGGGATGCCCTAAGGCAGGGGATGAAGGAAGCATATAGGGGTCCTACCTGTAGGTTAGGTTAGAAAGGCACACTATCTAACCTATCCCCTATATGGTCCCTGAAGGCGAAAACACTTGCATCACAGTCAATAGTATTGTAAAATAATGCCACTATCTTCATAATTAAACCTAGGATCACTGAAATATATCATGCATGAACACTGATGTTAGGCGCTCTGGCCTAGGGGCTAGACTAGCGAACTGGTATGGGGTCAGATGATGACCGATAACAAGGCGTCAAAACAGGATATATAAAGTTCCTAGCTATGAAGACTAAATAACTAATAGTATCTATTAGTTAATGAGGCCGGAAAATGCTGTTGAGGCTAGCTAAATAAGGCATGCAAAACAACAGCGACGCCATAAAATGGCGGGTCCGGTCGAGGCACAGCTCTGCCACAAAACATCAAATATCTCGAAAAGTAAAAGTTACTTTACGGTCAGACCTTATTTAAACAATACTGGAACCTTGTACTCAACTTTCCAGGAGAAGGCGAGGCCGAGGGTAGAGACATGGCTAAGATGCAAGTCGATAAAGTACGCACAGGGAAAAATCCGACTAGTAAGGCAAGCTACTAAGCGAAGGATGAGGACGGACGTGACGTCATTTAGCAATGGCGCCCGTTTGTTTACGTCTCGAGTACCAAAAGTAGCCACGAACGAGATTAGCTGTGGAACGGCTCCCCAGCTATTCTCCGCCCCTACACATCGAAGTGTTAACTCTATGTGGGGTGTAGATATCTATGTGGCGCGTTAATACATGCGTCCCCTGTTGATATACGATGTCTTAAAGGGAAACCTTTAGGATACTCGCTCCAGAAGTTAGAATTCTGTGATAACCTTTGGTTAAATTCTCTGGGAATATTTAGTAGTTATATACCCAAGGAAGCTACCAAAAAGGAACCTTCCATCAGGACGCCATGGCTTGAGCCCAAAAAATGGAGTATGTTTCATTCTTTCCGCCAGTGTTGCGAGGACATGTGGCAACCCGGGATGTATCACACATGTGACACGGCGCTCATCTCGGTCTGTGGGATTTTGCGAGAAACACACCCAGGATGAATGGGAATGTGTGGCAATGTGCTTAATACTTTGCTAAAATCAACATCTCACCACATTGCCATAGCCGTATTGCCCAAGTGTGATCCCAGCATTAGTCACAACTCGAAAATATCCATGAATCATCAACTGAGAGGAAAACTAATGATGAGGTATTTCAGAGGATGAGAGTTGGAAGAAAGCTTTTAGCTTCAGTGAGAGATAGGCAAATGCGGTTTGTGGGTTGCATATTAGAGAAGAGAAGAATTAGAAATCTCTCTCTCTCTCTCTCTCTCTCTCTCTCTCTCTCTCTCTCTCTCTCTCTCTCTCTCACACTGGTAAAATTGATGACAGGAAAGAGTTGTCGTTGATGGGCACTATAGTGAGTATAGGAATATGATATCTGGTGTTCCACTGGGTAGTGTTCTTGGCCCATTACTTTTCATACTATATAGGCTACACATGACATGTGGTTTGGCCTAGAGAACAAGCTTGTTGTATATGCAGATAATGCTGCCCTCTTTGCATCAATTCCATCCGCTGAATGTAGATCTGGGGTTG
>NC_090745.1:36270074-36300074 GCF_036898095.1 Palaemon carinicauda
TTATGTGCAGTTGCACGGAGGTAGTCCATACGAACTGATCAGTTTTCACTATCATCAACTATATTTTCAAGCCTTTCATAAGGATGAAGCTGAATTTTTCTTTTAGGACAAGACTTTCTTTAAAGCAAGGATTTGCATTAGTTTTCCACGTATTGCTGATCTATATGAAACGCATTAGTGATGTGATATACACTGACAGAAACATTTCCCATCAAATTTATCATTGTCTGTGCCATGCACTGACTATGTTCTGGATAAAAGGAAAACCACTGATGCTACATTCCTATAAGGATCGAACAGCAACACTATATCTTATTCTACCATTCACATAATCATTTTCCATCATTTTATAACTTTATAAGTTTCATCCTGCAAAGGAGGCTGTAACTCATTAAAATCTCATGGTATTCCTTCTGATTTTACCAATGAGGATGCGAGCGAATGTCCAAGTTGTGAATGAGAGATTTCGTCGTTACCGTGCCATGTGACCGGCCCACTTGTCTGAATTTTCCATCAGATGCACTGGCCTAAGTAAAAAAAAAAAAAAAAAAAAAAAAAAAAAAAAAAAAAAAAGACTTTATTGATAACACCTTAGTATTTACTTGTAGTTGCTTTATTTACACTTATAACTCTAAAGTCTAAACTTTTCATTATTGTTTAAGGATTTAGATGTAATCCCTACTTGTCTGAAAACTCGACCAAATCTTCAAATAGCCATTTGTAAAGTGGTCCTCCTTTAAAATTCTGCAGAAAAGGAAGAATAATGTAAGATTATTAAAATTAGTTGCTGCCTCAGTGGCGTTAATTTTATAATAAACTTTTTTTGTTGTTCTTATAATCTTTTCCTTTTTATTATTGCAATCTGCCAGTATTATTATTATTATTATTAAATGCTAAGCTACAACCCTAGTTGGAAAAGCAGGATGCTATAAGCCCAGGGGCCCCAACAGGGAAAATAGCTCAGTGAGGAAAGGAAATAAGGAAAAATAAAATATTTTAAAAATAGTAACAACATTAAAATAAATATTTCCTATATAAACGATAAAAACTTCAACAAAACAAGAGAAAGAGAAACTAGATAGAACAGTGTGCCTGAGTGTACCCTCAAGCAAGAGAACTCTAACCCAAGACAGTGGAAGGCCATGGTACAGAGGCTATAGCACTACCCAAGACTAGAGAACAATGGTTTGATTTTGGAGTGTCCTTCTCCTAGAAGAGCTGCTTAACATAGCTAAAGAGTCTCTTCTACCCTTACCAAGAGGAAAGTAGCCACTGAACAATTACATTGCCGTAGTTAACCCCTTGGGTGAAGAAGAATTGTTTAGTAATCTCAGTGTTGTTAAGTGTATGAGGACAGAGGAGAATCTGTAAAGAATAGGCCAGACTATGCAGTGTCTGTGTAGGCAAAGGGAAAGAACCGTAACCAGAGAGAAGGATCCAATATGGTACTGTCTGGCCAGTCAAAGGACCCCCTAACTCTCTAGCGGTAGTATCTCAACGGGCGGCTGGTGCCCTGGCCAACCTACTACCTATAAAACTGGGAAAACGACATATTTCATGAGAAGGGTAATGGAGACCATATCATTCATAATTCTTCTTCTTTAATTCGGAATATACCTGTACACATTATCCTCCCCCCCCCAAAAAAAAACAAATATTAGATACAAAGTGCATTATAGTGTGTCAGCAAGCAGTTAGGTTGTAACTGAGACTCGTGAAAGCAACTGAACTATATTTGGTCAGAGCTTGAGTATTTATACAACCCGTTCTACTCAAGAATGGCACAGAAATTCTAACACAAAGGTGCAGGATAGTACATGAATAGACAGGTCATTAGGGAGAAATGAGAGCGATAACGCCAATATTTAAAAATATAAGAAACACCCTTCCAATGTACGAGCGTGTGTGATATACGAGCAGTACATGGCTCCCCCTTTAAAAAGACATACGTGTGAAATAGGGCACCCTGCTCTTGAGAGGCGTACTGTAGGCGGGTCATATAGCAGGAGATATGCAGGTTGTAGGCAATCAATGGACACCCACTCTTCTTTGTCACTTGTGTTGAAGAGGAATGCTTTCGGCATACAACAGATCATGAGGAAAGGGCCCGCATAAGGTGGGATTAACGGTGGCTTGCTAGTGTCGTTGCACAGGAAAATAGATGTTGATGAGTGCAGATCTGTCAGTATGTGTTGCTGAGCTGGGAGCTTGTAAGTCTGGCGGCATGTAATAAATTTTCCCACAACGTGACGTAGGCCCTGGAGATGGTCTGAGGAAGTTGCAGACGGGAAAAACTCGGTAATGACGACCACTGGGTCGTCATTCACCATTTCAGCTGCCGAGACATCCAAGGCATCTTTAGGAGTGGTCCATAGACCCATGGAAGCTGGGTAAACCAGTTGGAGGTCTTGCAGTGGGACATCAAAGCTGCTTTGTGGATAAGATAAAAACCTTCAACCCTACCGTTGGCAGCAGGGTTGTATGTGGTTGTTTGATGAAGGGTGATACCCAGGAGATTAGCTAATGATGTTCACAACTGAGATGTGAAAGTAGTACCCATATCGGAAGTAATTTGCTCAGGGATACCGAATCTCGCTATCCATCCTGAAAGTAAGGCTGATGTACATGAGGCGGATGTTGATTTTTCCATGGGAATGGCTTCAGCATAACAAGTGGAGTGGTTGATGGCGGTAAACGGGTAACGGTGTCCTTGTGATGTGGGTAGGGGACTTACAACATCAATGTGCATGTGGGCAAAGTGCCGCTTAGGTTGATGAAAGGTGCTCACTCCTGAATCCGTGTGTCGATTTACTTTTGAGGTTTGGTAGGAAGTCCAGGTGCGGACCCAATCCTTAGTATCCTTAGTAATGCTATGCCAAATGAACTGTCTTCAGTAGCTGTGTAGTAGAATGGTGGGAAGGATGTGAAAGGCCATGAATGGAATCAAATACCTGTTGGAGCATGAGAGAAGGTATCCACCCTCTAGGTCTACCAGTACTGATGTCACAGAGGAGGGTGGCATTGGAGTCGTTTAGAGGGATGTTCTCCCAATGGAGAGATGTGCAGGATGTCCTACATACCAATATGGTTCTTGACAGAGCATCGGCAATGGGATTAATTTTCCCTGGGACGTGCTGAAGGGTCCAATAGTATTCAGTCACAGCAGAAATATGTCGGCATTGACGGGTGGACCAGACGTCCAACTGTCGAGTGAAGGCATGAACCAGAGGCATGTGGTACATGCAAATGTCGAAGGGCGTACCTTCCAAGGAGTGGTGAAAGTGACGGACAGACAAATGCACTGCCAGCAACTCACGGTCGAGGGTAGAATAGCCAGATTGCACCTTGGACAGTTTTCTACTGAAGGCCAATGGGCAGGGTGAGCAGCTGGCCACCTGCTCGAGGACTGCCCCAGTAGCAACGTTGCTAGCATTAGTGGAGAGAAGTAGAGGTACATGTAGCACAGGAAAAGTGAGAGCAGCTGCAGTTGATAGGGCACGCTTTGCGTTGCAGAGGGCCGCTTCTTGAAGGGGACCCTACTTCAAGTCTTTTGGCTTGCCTATGAGGGAGGCATAGAGAGTTGCAAGTGTGGCAGCGATGGCTGGCTGGAAACGGTGATAATAGTTGATCACGCCCAAGAATTCTCACAGTGCTCTGACAGTAGAGGGCCTGGGAAAGTTCTGAATGGCTGCTACCTTCTCAAGGAGGGGGTGGACTCCTTCAGGAGTGATGCGGTGCCCTAAGAATGATATTTCGTTGGCACCAAAGGTAAACTTGTCGTACCGGACTACATGATGGGTAGATGACAGAGGTGTTCCTCTTTGAAGGAAGAGAACACAAGTATGTCATCCACATAACATACACAGAAGAGTAGGTCCCCTAAGATGCCATCCATGAGACTTTGAAAAGTGGCCCCAGTATTACGAAGGCCAAAATGGGAGTAGTTGAAGGTTTATGTAGCAAAGGGGGTGGTGATGGCGGTCTTGAGGATGTCTTCTGGGTTCATGGGTAGCTGATAATACCCCTTCAGGAGGTTGAGCGTGGAAAAACCTTTGCTTTGTGCAAGTAGGAGGTTACATCGGTGATGTTTGGAAGGGGTAGTGGTCTGGTTCTGTCTGCATGTTGAGGTGCATGTAACCCCACATGGGTGTAGAGAGCTATCTTTCTTCAGAACAATGTGTAAGGGTAACTACCATAGGTTTGAGGCCTTCTGGCAAAGGTCCATTTCTTCCATTTCGGCAAACGTTTGTTTAGCGGCTGCCAAACGATCTGGTGCTAGACGTCTGCTCCTGGTGAAACTGGCATGCCCGTCATCTTGATATACCGTGTTTTGCAGGAACCATGGGTGTTTGACGAAGTTCTGGACGGTAAACATCCAGGTACGATGTAAGGAGGTGTGCATAAGCATCCGTGGGTGTGCTGATGGAGAGAGCAAGGCCTGAGGGGATAGGTTGGAGAGGCGTTGAAGAGTACAAATCCGCGTTGACTAACCATCGGTGAGCTATGACGACCAGGAGGTGGAAACGTGAGAGGAAGTCCGTACAGAGGATTGGCAATGTGATGTCAGTAACGAGAAACTTCCAAATATATTAGGCACTTCCAAACAATAATGTGAGGGTTTCTTAACTATGCTTGGGTATCACGGATCCGTTGGCAGATATCAGGCAAATGTCAGCAGATTTAGACAGACTACATCATGTCCTGGAGAGTGGTCTTGACAGAAGAGAATGACAAAAACCCGTGTCTACCAAGAATCACACGCCCATACCTGCATCATGTAAAAAGAAAAGATTAGTGACAGGTGAGCCACTGCCGCTAGTGATTGTCTATTTACACGTTTTCGGCCACTGAGAATCATTCATACATTTCCCCACATCAGCCCAAAATTTGGAGTGGTAGTAACATAACTGCGGCCAATGGGCGTCGGTAAGTAGCTAGAGATGGTGGTTGGGGCATAAGCTAGGGGTGGTATCTATGGTTGGTGGTCGGCTTTGTCGCCGCTCTGGCATGTCAAGGTGTGGCCATCGGTGTCATACCCCATTCACGTCAACTGGGTTGATGTTGAATAGTTTTCCACTTCATCAGGAGGGGAGGCATTGATTGAGGTCTGGAAGGTGGGGAAGTGGCTGTCCATAAGGGCGTCGACTTTGGATATCAGGGCCTTTATGGGTAAAATATTGACATTGGGGATGGCTGGACGTACAGGTTCGGGTAGGCGCAGTACCCAAAGTTCACAAAGTAAATTCATTTCATGAGGAGAGTCGTCAGCAATAGGTTGTAGGCGGGCAATACTGGTCATTTCCCTTAGGTCGAGCAAAAACCTTTGGTCCCCCAGAGGTTGTTAAGAGAGCTGAAAATGTTTCGTTATGCTGGCGACCGGTAATGGGGAGTACTGCTTCAGGACGAATGATTTGAGGTCTTTGTACATTATGGGGGTTTCCTCTTGTTCACACAGCCAGTCGGAGATTTCTGGGAAAGAGTCTCCGGGGATGGCCGCGAGTTATGACCCTTAAGCGAAACTGGACTTCAGCACACTGGAACCAGGCGAACGCTTCTCCGCTGGCAAAAGACGGTAGTTTCAGGGACATGGCATTGATAGCAGTCAGGATCTGAGGGCGGCCTCATCAAAGAGTAAGGCACAGGAGGAGGTAGTTGAACACTCCAGTGGTCACTAATGTGCTGGGGAGCAGTTAGGTTGCAACTGAACTTTACCTATACAACCCGTTCCAGTTAAGAATGGCACAAAAATTTAAAGACAATGGTGCAGAAAAATACATAAATATACAGGTTATCAGTGAGAGGGTGGAGCCATAATGACAATATACAAAAATAAGGAATAACGTTACAATGTACTGGCGTGTGTGATACACAAGCGGTATGATAGCCACGTAAGGAAAAATAAAAAGAATTGATTGGAGTCAGTACTTTCGTCCATTAGGGACATCAACAGACTCAACTATTGTATTTATTGTATTTGCTGAGTCTGTTGATGTCTCTAGTGGATGAAAGTACAAACTCCAATAAAATATTTTGATTTTTCCTTTCGTGCCTATGATACATTTTATCCTCAGCTTTCTTGATTTCTACACATTAGATACTAAATAAGAATCTTTGGTATGGATCACTTTCACTATAGGTGTATGTATAAAGTAACATTTATTTTATTTACACAAAATTAGGAAATCCATGGTCTTATGTATGAATACAACAAGATAGAACTAACCTCAACACTATGCAAGAAGGGATTTTATTGTCAACGTGTATATGGTCTAACACCAACGATAGCTCAGACAATCTTGACCTATACCACCAAGAACAGGACAGCTCTGACAAGCCTGGAGGCCAATCCAGGGATTATCCACAAGAGGAATTAATCCCCAAATCCCAGCAAGCATGCTGGTTTGCCAGAAGCAACTACCTTATGGGTATCAGGTGACCCATCACCTATAAGGAATCGACATCGAAGCAGAAAACAGTATATAAGCTCCTGCAAACACATCTTATGTTGTCTTAGGGCAAACTGATTCCATAGTTCATATATATATATATATATATATATATATATATATATATATATATATATATATATATATATATATATATATATATATATATATATATATATATATATATATCTATATATATATATATATATATATATATATATATATATACATATATATATATATATATATATATATATATATATATATATATATATATATATATATATATATATATATATATATATATATATATATATAGGTTTTCTGTAAGAAAATGACAAAGATGCACATACTCTAAGGGCAGAAATACTTTGCAACCCGTACAAACATGCAACCTTTGGGGCTATGCTCCTGGTAATCTGAACGGAACAGACAGAACATTCTTGGTGTTGGTGTTGTCTTAGGGCAAACTGATTCCATAGTTCATATATATATATATATATATATATATATATATATATATATATATATATATATATATATATATATATATATATATATATATATATATATCTATATATATATATATATATATATATATATATATATATATACATATATATATATATATATATATATATATATATATATATATATATATATATATATATATATATATATATATATATATATATAGATATATATATATATATATATATATATATATATATATATATATATATATATATATATATATATATATATATATATATATATATATATATATAGGTTTTCTGTAAGAAAATGACAAAGATGCACATACTCTAAGGGCAGAAATACTTTGCAACCCGTACAAACATGCAACCTTTGGGGCTATGCTCCTGGTAATCTGAACGGAACAGACAGAACATTCTTGGTGTTGGTGTTGACAGGCAGACCAGGTGCTGGACTGTTGAGTAAAGGCATGCACAAATGGCATGCGGCTGATGCAAATGATGAAGTGGCTTGATTCTGCCTAAGAACGTCTTTTTTTATATTCTTTTACTGAAGAAGGCCAGTATGCAGGGTAATCTATTGATTATTTGTTCAGGTACTACCCCTACAGTGACATCACTAGCATGGAGGGAGAATAGAATGGGTGCAATTGCAGTTGCAGTTGATAAGGCTTTCTTTGCATTGAAGAAGGCCACCTCCTAAAGGGGGCCCACTTCAGCTTTTTTGGCTTGCCCTTGAGGAAGTCATAGAGGGGAGAAAGAGTGGTGGCGATGTCTGACAAGAACTGGTGATAATAGTTCACCAAGCCCAAAAACTCTTCTGTACTGTTGATACCTTCTCATAGAGGTGGTGAAAGACCTCAGCAGTGATGCAATGACCCAAGAATGCCACTTCCTTTGACATCAAAGGTACTCGTATACTTGTCGTACCTGACTACAAGAAAGTATTGCTGCAGGTGGTATAGGATGTTGTGGATGTGACATAGGTGGTCTTCTTTTGGGGGGGGGAGAATATTTCTATGTCATCTATGTAAGACACAGAAGGGCAGGCTCTCTAAGATGGCATCCAAGAGTCACCGAAATGCGGCACTTGTATTACAAAGGCTAAAGCAGAATTAGTTGAAAGCATATGAGCAAAAGGGGTGGGTGATGGTGGTCTTGTGATGTTTTTTAGGTTCATGGACACCTAATGAATCCCCTTCAGGCGGTCGTGGTTTGTAAATACTTGAGCACTGAGAAGGTAGGTGGTAGTGTTGGTGACTTTGGGGTAGAAGTAGAGGTCTGGTTCCGTCTGTATATTGAGACTCCTGTAATTTTCAGAAGGGCATAGGCATCCATCCTTCTTTAGGACAATGTGCAGCAGTGACAATCATAGGCTTGAGGCTTTTTGATAAAGTATAATTTTTTCCATTTTGGTGAATGGGCTTTTACCAGCTTCCAAATACGTTGGGGTCAAACGTCTGAATCTTGCAAACACTGGGGACCTGTCCTTTTGATATGGTGATATATACCTTACTTGGTGGAAACCATGAGAGTAAGGTAAGAGGGTACAGGTGACAAAGGTAAGGAATAATAAGAGCTGCCATTGACCAAGTATTGAGAGGCAGTGTAATGATGGTGATGATAAAATTTCACCAGTACCGGTCACCACCTTATGACTGTTTATGAGGCTGGGGATGGCAGATCTGTTAGCAGCCACCAAGTGGACATCAGCAGTCTTAAAATGGCTGTGTCATGCCCTTGAGATAGAATGTGGCAGAAGGGAATGGCAGGGACAAGTATCTACCAGAATGCACACATTAGATTCTAAATCATGCAAAAAAGAAGAAATTGCATGGCTTGCTTACAGATTTTTTTTTACTATTTACATCTGGTAGCACATTTCCTAGCAGCAGCCCCAAATCTGGAGTAGTAGTAGCACAACTGAGGACAAGGAGAATGATCCAGTAGCTGTTGAGGATGTTAGTTGTGTTACAGGAATGGGCCTGAGTAGGTGTATATTGAGCAACTTTGTCACTGCCCAGGTATATCACAAGGTTGGTATCAACGTGCTACAGAATTCATCTCCAGTTTCAGTGGAGGTTGAATGATTATCCCTTGCGTTGGGAATGAAGGTACTGATAAAGTTTTTGACGGTGAAGTGGCTCTTCTTAAGAGCATGGCTCTATTCATGAGATTCCGCATGGGCAAGATATTGACATCGAGAATGGTGGCTTGCATAGATTCTGGAAGGTGTTGCACCAAAAGGGCATGAAGTAGGTTCACTTCATGGGGAAAACCATCAATAGCAGGATGAAGGTGAGTACTATTGATCATTAACTCCTTATGATCACCCAACAGTTGTTGAGAGAACTAAAAAATCTTGGCTACACAGGTGCCTGGCAATGGTTATTACTGATTCAGGAGGTATGATTTGAAGGCATTATACTGTATGTGGGCATCTCTTTGCTACTAAAGCCATTGGAGATTTCTGGGGTGATATTGCTAGTTATAGAAGAGAGGATGTAATAGCTTAGCTGCTTGTGCGGGTCACGCCTTGATGCAGAACTGAACCTCGGTGTGGTGAAAACAGCCAAACACATCTCTATTGGCGATGGGTTGGAGTTTTACTATGGTAGCATGAACAGATGACTTTGGGTTGGTGGTGGACATCATCGGAGGATAGAGCAGATCAAGTGGTGAGCTGAGAGGAGAGCTGGGTGTTTTTAGATACTCTGAGGTCATCAATGTGATGGGAGTGAAGAAGGCTTGAATTATTCACTGGTTTACAAAGAAATTGAGGCAAGCACAAAAATACCCGTTTTTACCTAATTTGGGGGTGCTGAATTCAAATTTGAAATCCGTTTTTACTCATCACCTCTAGTTTTTTTAAGATATGCATAGTGTGCATTTTGTGCATATACGGTACATAAAGGCGTTTATGCATTCAGGGTTAATTCTAATATTGTGAGACTTATGGCTTATTTTTTAGTTATTATGCACTAAATGTAAGTGACTGCATTACATTATATATATAATCATATATCAAGACGGATTTTGGCAGTTAGGGCAGCAGGTCTCAGTCAGCAGTCATTGGAAGAGGTTGTCTCGCAGGTGGCGCAGGAGGTTGTCCCTCAACTATCATGTTACACATCTTTTGGGTAGCTCAGTATTAGTATTACATTTACCAATGCACATATTATTGCCTTGCATATGATTTAGTTTTACTTTGTTATATTTTCAGATTCTCCAATGGCTTCAAGCACGTCAAAACATCGAGGATGCCTCAACAAGGCCAATTCTTTCTGCTACGTGTGTGGGGACTTCACAACAGTTGCACAGCGTCGAACCATCACTTCCCTTCTCAAAACTGCCTACTTTCACTATTTTGACTGTAAAATTGGTGATCAGGACAAGTCTTGGGCTCCACACATCTGTTGTAAACCCTGCTACAATGGACTAACTGCATGGTTTAATGGCAAGAAAGCGGCTTTCAACTTTGCAGTCCCGATGGTTTGGAGAGAGCTACAAAGCCACGCAGATGATTGTTATTTTTGTTTAACTAATATAACTGGTTTCAATGCATCTTCTAGGAAAAAGATCTAATATCCCAACCTTCCATCTGCTATGAGACCCGTTCCCCATTCACATGATCTTCCTGTACCCACACCTCCAGTAAATAAGGATCTTCTTTCCTCATCAGATGAAGAAATGCCCTCAAGGGAGGATTCTGCCGAGTCATTATCTTTGGAAGATATTGAGTCTACATATTCAGGAACAAGTGGCAATGAGCCACACTGGATCATGCAAGAAGACCTGAATGATCTTGCTCGTGATTTGTATCTGTCAAAGCAGCAGTCAGAGCTCTTGGCTTTTTGGCTTAAACAGTGGAACCTAGTCCAGGAAGATGTAAGGATCACCAGTTTCAGGAATTGGAACAGAGACCTTGCTTCCTTTTTCGATATGGAAAACAAGTTGTGCTACTGCACAAACATACCTGGCTTGTTCACGTCCCTTGGTTTGCCACATAATCCTTCAGACTGGCGTCTTTTCATAGACTCTTCCAACCGAAATCTCAAGGCTGTGCTTCTGCACAACGGGAATAAATATCCCAGCATTCCCATTGCACACTCTGTCCATCTAAAGGAGTCCTATGACAATATGAAGCTTCTTTTAGAAGCTATTAAGTACAGCGAGTACCAATGGAGTTTGTGCGGGGACCTCATGGTCATTGGTCTTCTTATGGGTATGCAAGCCTGCTTCACAAAGTACTGTTGTTTTCTCTGTCTCTGGGATAGTCGAGTTGTATCCCAGCATTACAAGCAACAAGAGTCGGGGGTCTAGAAGCACTTTTGTTCCTGGCGAACACAGCATCAAGGGGAATCCTCTGGTGGACATGAATAAGGTGTTTCTTACTCCTCTTCACATCAAGCTTGGTTTGATGAAGAATTTTGCGAAGAATTTCGCGTTGGACAAAAATGGTGCTGCCTTCCAACACTTGTCTACTGTGTTCCCAGGTGTTAGTGCTGCTAAGCTCAAAGAGGGCATCTTTGTTGGACCTCAGATCCGAGAAGTGCTGAAGGATACTGATTTTGAGGAGCTTCTTAACTTAAAGGAACTGAGAGCATGGGAAGCATTCAAGTCAGTCTGTAGTGGCTTCCTTGGTAACACACGTGTACCAGATTACCAAGCCTGTATTGAAAAGTTTCTAAAGTCCTACGAGGATATGGGGTGCCGAATGTCACTCAAGATTCATTTTCTCCATTCCCACCTCAACTTCTTCCCGCCAAACCTTGGAGCAGTGAGTGATGAGCATGGAGAAAGATTCCACCAAGACATTACGAAGATGAAGAGCAACTATCAAGGCAAATGGAACCCCGGCATGATGGGAGACTTCTGCTGGATGTTCTTGCGTGACATCCCGGAGGCAAAATACACCAGATCTTCTAAGAAAACACACTTTTGACTGTCTGTGGTACTATGAATTGTGTAATTGTGTCATCCAAGTATATTGATTCAATCAGTGTTCTTTATCTATCCTGTTTTATCTGCTATAAGCTGCTGCAACTCTTGAAATGTGCACATACTGTATATTCTCTGTTTATACTAAAATGAGACTATTTAAAAGCCAGAAAACCAGAGGTGATAGAGCAAAACTATTTATAAATTTGAATTCAGCACACCCAAATTAGCATAAAACACCTATCCCCATTGTTACCTCAGACCTAATTTTTTTTTTTTTTTTTTGTAAACCAGTGTAATAGAGGAGCTCCCGAATAACTAACTTTCTTTAGAGACTATCACAGTTTTTATTGTTGAAGTTGATTGGCGTCAGATGGCGATTAATGTGTGCACTGCAAAGAAGAAAACGGAGAGAGGTTATCCTTCTTTTTCAATGTGATGCTTGCTATGTGCATGACAGTGCTTTCCTGTTATTCTGTACTACAGTAACACAATTCAACAAGCTTCTTAACACTATTTAGGCATATCAGAATATAATTAGGACTAGTTTCCTTTTGAAAATCGTCTACTCAATACTAAAACATGAATCAACATACTATTCACTATGAACTCTTCCCAGAGTATGCATATGATTAGTCTCCTCTGAAAACCATTCATTTCCTCTAATCAAGTCCTTGAACACTTTGAAAATAATCCATTATCTGTAATCAGGACCTATAAAGTACATAATTGGAAGCCTCTCTTTCTAATTCATTCTTTGTTTTCCATACCTCTCAATCATGTCATTTCTTTTTCCTTCCCCTACCTTTGCTTTACAGTCATCCAGCAAAACCAATTTGTCTCCTTTTTCAACGTGGAATCCAGACTGTTCTCTGTTCACCCATGCCAAAATCGCGACTTGATTTGACCCTCTCAGTCCTTGCAATAACACATTTGTACCTTTTCCCCTTCAGTCTAGGTCTTCCATCTATGCCAGGTACTAGCGCTTTTTCTTCTTCCAGGTCGGAGCACCCTGTCCTTCTACTTTGGTTTTACTAACATACAGCTTTCTACATTACTATAATTCGTGTGTTTGTGTGTAGGAATGTGTATACCACATCCATACTCATTTACAATACTAGAACTTGATAGAAGTTTTTTTTTTTTATCTTTTTTTCTACAAAAATATAAAGCATTTGGCTATAAACCCCATACTCTCGAACATCATTTTCTTACATCATACTGAGGTTATTATTTCAATTAAGAAAAGGAATAAAAAATCTTAGAATTATTCAACGAGAATGAGTTTTTTTTTTTTTTTTATTTCCAGCCATTTATCAAATATTCAAGCTGGGGCCTCACTTATCCTAAATTGGGATGATCTCTTGAGAATAGAATAATAGAATGAAATGGCCTAGTTGTGATGGAAGACATTATTTTGTTTTATGATTTTTATAAATAATGCAAGATGCTCCCGTACGAAGATTTGAGTCGATTGCAAACTAATAATTTTTTGTTTGTTTTAGTTACAGGTGGAAAACTTAATTCCTGACAAACAGCTTCAACCAGCCATTTTAAATCAAATGTCTATAGATGGTGCAAGCCGAGTTCAATCTAAAAGAGAAACAGAGAAATTATCTGGTGGCGATGAGGAATTTGTTGAGGAGGCAGGAAGTCTTGAAGACTCCATGGAAGGAAAAGAAACCAAATCATCCTTATCTTCTTATGGTGCAGTTTCCTCACCTTTTTATTTCATGTGCCATTATCCAAGACCCGGGGAACCAACAGGCATTGGAAAAGAGGATGTGACCATAAGCGTTGAGTTCGCAGAAATGGATGCCAATCCCCCTTTTTATGAACCCCATGCTGTATACCAAGGTAAGAGAACTTAAATTTCCTATAACTATGCGACTTGAGGTTATTTCTAAATTAATGTCTACTCTTATATTCCCCCTAACAATATTGATAACCAAAGTATTGTAATTAACTAAATTATATATTAGGTTGAAAAGCATTTTACATATAGATAATGGCAAAAAACTTGCTAATTCAAGGGATATCAGGGCACCAACTCACTTGAGGGGAGGGGGAATATTGGAAAATTATCTAGACCCCTTTGGTTCTACCCAGGATCCTGAGAAGGATCCTGGTTCTACAACTCCTTTGAAATAGGTAGAAGGTTGGCTAAGGCACCAGCCACCCATTAAGATACTACTGATAAAGGATTATTTGGTACTTTGACTGGCCAGATAGTACTACACTAGATCCTTCTCTTGGTCGGCTCCTTTTATCTTTGTCTACCCATACACCGAATAGTCTGACCTATTCTTTACACATTTCCTCTTTTCACGCACCTGATAACACTAATATAACCAAAAATTCTTATTCACTCATTAGGTTAACAATTGCCCTGTAATTGTTCAGCGGCTAATTTCCACTCGGTAAAGGTAGAAGAGACTCTTTATCTATAGTGAGTAGTTCTTCTAGGAGTAGGTAACTCCAAAATCAAACCATTGTTCTCTGTACCATGGTCTTCACTGTCTTAGGTTAGAGTTCTCTTGCTTGAGGGAACACTTAGGCACCCTATTCTATCTGTTTCCTTATTTCCTTTTCTCAATGAGGTATTTCCCCTGTAGGAGCCCTTGGGCTTATAGCATTCTGCTTTCCCAACTTGGGTTGTAGCTTAGCTAGTAATAATAATAATAATAATAATAATAATAATAATAATAATAATAATAATAATGCAAAGTATAAAATTTTTTTCATCACTCCCCCTATTTTAAAAATATTGTACGTTTTTTGAGATGTGTTGCTTTAAATCCCTAAGGTTCCCTTAGTCTTAAACTGAAAAAAATAAATAAATAAACCAATAAATATTGACATAGAGATGGACTATCCAAAAATCGTAGTCAGAATGTTTAAACTGAACAAAGTTTGAATATTCATTATATACAACAAAATAAATTCATTTAAAGTATTAATTTTAAAATAAATGAAAATTCAAAATGGGAATGATTTTAAATTTTGTCAACTGTTTCTACCGTAGAATTTGGAATATCGGATTACAAAAAGCCTTAAGGTTTAAAAGTTACTAATTTAAAATAAAATAAGTAGATTAGTAGACAATAAAAAGAGAAAAAATTAATTATGTTCAGATAATTATCAAGATATATCAAATACAAACCTGTGAGCAATAATGATAATAATGGAAACATGTCTGTCATTATTTTATTTACAGTTTGTTAATTTTTTTTTTTACTTTCATTAAGATATATCTTTTTAAATCAATATTTTTCTTGAAAGGCATATCACTCGGAAAAGAAAATCTATTCTTTAAATGGTCATTAGTATCCTCAACAATATTTTTTAGCAATATAGCTTTCCAGAAATTGATAGTTCGAGAAATTATTCATCGAATCATTGCTTTCGAGGAATTTGCTGTCGGGGAAATGATTTCTAGAATTTGCTGCACACCCAGAAATGCGTCTTTGAATACTGCTCAATGATGTGGGATGAACGAAAAGCCACCTGAGGACCCTGCTTAACCGGGTGGTGAATAGGTCAATCACCGGAGAGCCCCAAAGTGGAAGAAAAATTTTTGCTACACAAGGATGTTAGTGCTACCATCCTTACAATGGGCCATTGCCAACTGAGCTGATCTGCTAGATCTTCCTCTTGCATGGAATGTACCTTTTTGTCAGTTCTATGTCAGGAAATGCCACCTAGATGTGAATTTGCTTCGTCATCATGAAGAGGGGAAGGAAGACAATGACTCCTTGCTTATTGATATAGGCCCATTACTCATTGATGAAATGCTTTGAGAAATCAAAACACTGCATACATTTATAGTAGGTTGATGTGCAGTTGCAGCTCATTATTATTATTATTATTATTATTATTATTATTATTATTATTATTATTATTATCATTATTATTATTATTATTATTATTACTTGTTAAGCAACAATCCTAGTTGGAAAAGCAGGATGCTATAAGCCTAAGGGCTCCAATCGGGAAAATAGCTCAATGAGGAAAGGAAATAAGGAAAAACTACAAGAGGAGTTGAAGAGCAATAATTTTCAGATATAAAGTATAAAAACCTGAAAATAACAAGAGGATAAAACTTCAAAATAACAAGAGGAAGAGAAAAAAGATAAAATTATAGTGTGCCCGAGTATAATCATCTACAGTTTGCACCTCTTCAGAGAACAGATCTTCTTGGTGTGTGCTCTCTTTTACTTTGATATGTCTAAGAGCAGAAAAATCTCTGTAGCTGGAGAGTTGAGAGCTGGCCGAGGTTCCTGTTGTCCAGATACCTGATAAGATCTTGTTGTAGTTGTTGTTTCATTAGAACAGGATATCCCTAGCTTTATGACCAGTGTTGCTTCAGACACCACTGAATTGATATTTGGTGGAGGCACTACTTAGGCATGAGCTTCTCCATTGATGACAAATTGCTGATAAGAATTGCCAAATCCAAGCAGGTAGTTCCTGTCATGTCAGAAATAGCTGAGCTACTTCCCTGAACCTGTTTAGTAATTTTGGCGTAATCCTGTCCACAGATACATAAATAAATAACTTAATTCGTAAACCGACTCAGAAACATAACCTCCTTAGCAGAAGTAAATATGGTAATGCTAGAGACATCTGACAAACGATTTCCCTTGATTGTTAGCGAACATTTGAATCTAACTGTACTTCTAAGAGGTTTGTTATACTGATCCCTGATAATATGCAACCTTCAGGTCCACCGGAAGCATGATGGATGAGACTGATCATCACCTACTTCAAGCATATCCTTCACTATCATCCTCTCTACCTCTTTTGCCATTATCAAAACTTTCTGTGATCCCTTACAATAGGTCTGGAATATGATAGGTAGGTATGGTAAGGGGCAGATGGTCCTAAAAGGTCGGCAAAAGATCATTTGAAAATGCAATCACTACCCAAGGCTTGGCCCAGTGCCACTGCCACATTGAACAATGGCATGCCAGACAGCAGCCACATCCCTTCTTCCTTCTACCACTTTTTCTGGACTGAGCCAAGGAGGTGGGACGAAAAGGAAGAGCAAGGTCCTACATTTTTCCAGAGGAAGAAACTACTAGTAGTCCTAGTTGGGGTTTGAGTCGGGCAGTGCCTTCCTCAAACCTGAGACTTGGGTAATGGCTACACCCGAATATTTGGTCAGTCACCTTTGAATTGCTAGGACTTTTGATGGATACCACAAAGGTTATCAATCCTTTACCTTACTACCGCTAAGTCAACATCATGCTTATTTACGAGTGACTAGAATTAAGCACTGATCCATTAGTTGTCTATTTAGCGAATCTCCCATAAGAATCTGAAAGCATTTGCACCCCTTCTCTTCAATATCCAGTTTGCGTATTGGTTAGTATTCTGGTGAGAAAGGAAAGTCAATGCCTTTCTTCCTGACAACACAAGCCTGCAAAACTTTATCTGCTTTTTCAGAGTTGGAAATTCCGTCAAATTGGAAAAGTCAGCTACTGCGACCTACCACATTCCAATCCATGATGCTATCTGGAGAGAGACCAAGTGAGGGGAAAGTACCAATCTTTATTAAACCATTTATGGATTATTACAATGGAAAAATTGACCGAGTCTTCTCCCTATTCCAACCTCATAATTTGCGTGTGTGGTCTTTTGAATGAAAAATAAGAGGAGGCAAACTAGACCTGCCAATGATTTTGGAAGTACATCTGTCTAGAAAACTTAGGTGAAGTCTGACTATCAAGTATATTGCTCAAGATATTCTTCAACTTTTTCGTGCCATAGCCAACACCGATATCATAAATCTGTTTCAGATAAGATTTACGAATTAACCTGTATTTTTTACTACAAATTATCCTCATAACTCATAGATGAATATTAATTATATCCATCCTAATTAAAGAGAACAAAATTCATGATATGCTCTACGGTTAGTGAATTATTGTATGGATGCAAAAGTATGAACATATACACAGGGTCAACAGATAATGATAATGTAATGATTTTTTATTTCGAAATCGGGCTCGAATTTCTTTCAATCATAATATGTATCATAAATGCTTGCATTGTGAAAAGAGTGTAATGATTCATGAAAATAGAAAAAGATAATCAGAACTGTCATAATAAAAGGGAAGCCACATCCACAATAGCTAAAATATTTTCCCCTCTCTTTGATCAAGTTATTAAATGATTATTTCCCGAATAATTGTCGTTCAGTGATTCACTTTTGCGATGAATGTAATTAAATAACAAAAGACAAAATTCCTTAAGATAAGAAGAAAATTCTTTAAAAAAAGAAGAAAAAAACATACCTTCATACAGGTAAACATTGTATGGAATCTCAAAAGAATCACGGTATTATTCTTTATAACTGATTACTACACACACACACACACACACAAAAAAAAAAAAAAAGTAAAAGATTGATATGAACTGGTGCCAAAAATTGAATTCTAGCTTGGGCGCCATCCTTACAACAACCTCAATAAGAAGCTTCAATTGTACACTAAAATGAAAAATCCTCTATGTTGCTGGGAAAAGTTTCGTTGTAAGATACCGAAAGCTTCTGGAAAATATGCTTAAGTGTGCTTATGTGGCCCTGCCTAAGTTAGACAAACTTTTTCCTGAATATTTGAAAATGAAGAAGTCACTATAACTCTGCCCTTCTACAGTATCCGTTTAGTCCCTAACTTCATTTTCTTTCCTTCTTCTTGCTGGGTATTCCAGCAGTTAGACTTACGTGTTAAATGGTGGCCTCACGGACCCAGTGCAGAGCTATACGACTCACATTCCTAAATCCTAAATCATCCATTCTAAATTAACCGAGGGAGATCATCCTATTAATTCTCATTTAGTCTATGGATCAAGCATGCTTCATTTGTGATCTCTGATATGCCCTGAAATACCCAGGTCTAGTAAATATAGCTCTTGGATAATAAAAAGCCCTCGGATGAGAAACCATTCTGCTTTCCATTTATGTACAACCTGTATTAACTAATATTATGAAATATTGGACAATACTTTCGAAATATTCATTGGCTTTTACTTTTATACTACATATTCCTTATAAAATAGTATGAAGAACCATGAATTGAAATATAGATTGAAGTGAGTTTTATTTTTACTAGTATCATCTTTGTCATCTTTCTAGTTCTGGTGACATCAAACGTACTTCTGGATGGATTCATGTTGACAGGAATACACGCCTTCACAAAGAAGCTTTCAGAGGGCAGTCACATCAACATGCCCACTTCCTTACACGTGAGTCAAAGCTATTCAAGCATTCAGTTTTTACTGTTTAGTAGACAAAATTACCATTACTCTTTCTTACCTGATTATTTTTATGAAAAACAAATAAAAACTCATCTTTTTTTTTTTTTTTCTCTTGTTACTGAAAATAAGGAAATTATAGCACAACTGCTCATAGGTTTCTCGGAGTTTCCGGTGACAAAGTAGCTTTTAGTAAGATAACCAAATAAAATGAAGTAAGGTCTGTCAAATAAAAAAGCATAATTTCTACTGTGTTAGTATTTAGTCGGTAAAAGTCTGCATTTATTTCTTTAATATATATATATATATATATATATATATATATATATATATATATATATATATATATATATATATATATATATATATATATATATATATATATATATATATATATGTATATATATATATATATATATATATATATATATATATATATATATATATATATATATATATATGTATGTATATATATATATATATATATATATATATATATATATATATATATATATATATATATATATATATATATATATATATATATATATACATATGATAAAGTTTGTCCATTTATACGTGTTTTTCATATTCAAATAAGCCATATATTTTGGATACTTTAATATCTAGATTCTCTTACCGACCTCGGGATCAGAGCCCAAGGCGAAATCGCTCATAGACAATAGCTTCTGACCGGCTAGGAATCGAATCCTGGTCCACGAAACTTGTATCAACAGTGACATACCACGTGACCACGTGGTATGTCACTGTTGATACAAGTTTCGTAGACCAGGGTTAGATTCCCAGCCGGTCAGAAGCTATTGTATTTGAGTGATTTCGTCTGGGGCTCTGATCCCGAGGTCGGTAAGAGAATCTAGATATTAATGTATACAAAATATATGGCTTACTTGAATATATGTATATGTATATACATATGTATATATGTATATATATATATATATATATATATATATATATATATATATATATATATATATATATATATATATATATATATGTAGATATATGTGTGTCTGTATATATATATATATATATATATATATATATATATATGTATATATTTACATATATATACACACATATATATAAATATATATATATGCATATATATATATATATATATATATATATATATATATATATATATATATATATATATATATATATATATATATATATATATATACTTATACATATACATATACATATGCCTATGCATATACATATATATGTATGTGTATACACACACACACACACACACACACATATATATATATATATATATATATATATATATATATATATATATATATATATATATATATATATATATATATATATATATATATGTATATATATACATATATATATATATATATATATATATATATATATATATATATATATATATATATACATATATATATATATATATATATATATATATATATATATATGTATATATATATATATATATATATATATATATATATATATATATATATATATATATATATATATATATATATGTGAGGTTAAGTAAAAAAGTATCTGCACTCAGTTTATATAATTTATTGCAAAAAGTACATAAGTTACAGTGATATGACTTTTCAAAAAAGTCACCACTCTAGCATTTTCAATGCACTTGGTCCATCGTTGCAAAAGCTTTCAGATGCCATCAGAAAAAGAATTTTGGTTGAGAAGCAAGCCACAAACGCACCGCTTCCTTCGCCTGTTGATCGATGGTGAAACATTTTAAGCAGACCAAAAAGTTAGTCAACATTAAGCACGTTTTTAATTGTGTTGGTCTTAGAAGTGATAATTGATGAGATCACATATTAAGAGTTGTGGGAGTTTCTATGTGCAGATGATTTGTTTACTGCTGAAAATGAAGAAGAATTACAAAGGAGGGCGGTACAGTGGTAAAAGACGGGAAAGGGGTGGGTTGAGGATAAATGTGAATAAGACTGAAGCTATGATGAACAGTAAGGAAGGTAGATACTGAACAGCCATACATGAAAGTAGAGAAGTTATTAAACAGGTAGAACAATTTAGATATTTAGGATATACTATAAATCATGAGGGAGCATATGAGGCTGAAGTTGAGAATAGGATAAGAGCAGCATGAGGAAAGTGGAGGGAGGTAGAAAGTGTAATATGTGATAGTAAAATGGCAATAAAAGCTAAATATAAAGATCTATAGCACAATGATAAGAAGAGTGTTAATGTATGGATCAGAAACTTGGGCTTTAAGTTGAAAAGAGGAAGCAAAACTTAAGAGGACAGAGATGAGAATGCTGAGGTGGATTATGGGAATATCGCTGCTTGAATGATTGGAAAGTGTACAAACCGTGTGTCACACGATCGTACATAAATTATTTTGTATATATTATGCTTGTATCTGCGCTCTTCCCTCGCACTAAGAAGAATCAGAATAGACATGTCTGCGTGTCGCCTATGTAACATTGTCATTTTCTTGAACATGTATTTTCCTGTTGCCTTAAGGTTTTGTATATAAAGGAGAATGTTCTTTAATAAAGTAACTCAGTTGATTGTATCCTGCTTTTGAGTCATAACCTTTCTCTCGTCTCCGTCACATTGGTGACCCCGGAAGTCGACTCGCACCCACCGCCTTCCACCCGACCCCCCTCGCCCCTCCATCGTTGGTACTATGACGGACTCTACAGAAGTTGGCGCTGCGGCTGTTCCATTGAAACTTTCACCGTTCGCCAGCGGAGAGGCGTTTGCTTGGTTTCAGCGTGCAGAAGTCCAGTTTCGCATCAACGGCGTGACTCGCTCAACCACCAAAGCAGATTATGTTCTCGCGGCGATACCCGAGGACACCTTCCCAGAAATATCCGACTGGCTTTGTGAACAAATAGACACCATGACGCCCTCAAAACATACCTTCTGCAGCAGTACTCGCCGTCGCCAGCCGCCCGTATAGCAAAGCTTTTTCAGCTCTCTCAACAACCGTTGGGGGACCAAAGGGCTTCGCTTGCCCTCAGGGAAATGACCAGTATCGCTCGCCTTCAACCTGCCGCAGACGGCTCTCCTCGTGAGGTGAACCTACTTCGTGCCCTTTGAATACGCCGTTTACCCGGACCTATACGCGCTGCCATACCCGATGTCGATAGTTTACCCATAAAGGACTTGATGACCAAAGCCGACGCCCTTATGGACAGCCACTTCAAGACCTCCATCAACGCCTCCACCCTTGACAAAGAGGATGTCTATTCAACGTCAACCGAACTGACATGAATGCCATAGGACATACACGCCTACCCCGTGACGTGCCGAAGCGGCGACAAAGCCACCCACCACCCACCAATCGCTCGCGCCCCAACAAACGACTTCTACAGCCACTTACTGCCTCCCCTCCGCCGCAGTTTTGCTACTACCAGTTCAGATTTGAGGCAACCCCGAAGAAATGTGCCGAGGGTTGTCAGTGGCCAAAAAACGTGTAAGTAGGCCATCGCTCGTGGCGGTGGCCTCCCGTGTTTCTAATCTTTTCTTTTTACATCAGGGATGGCCAACCTTTTATTTCCCTTGCACCAATTTTTTTCACTTCTAATTCCGATGCGCCACACACACAATTTAAACCCCTTTCAATCCTTTACGTATGGTGATTAGGACATTTTTGGCGGTTATACATGTAGTCATTTGATATATATATATATATATATATATATATATATATATATATATATATATATATATATATATATATATATATATATATATATATATATATATATATATATATATATATATATAATATATACATACAAATATAAATATATATGAACATATATTTATATAAATATATATATATATATATATATATATATATATATATATATATATATATATATATATATATATATATATATATATATATATATATATATATATATATATATAAGTAAAGGCAAGGATTGACATGAATACAAATTAAACTGTACTTACTTCATTGACTCTTTGAATTTGCATTGATACTATTCGCTAGTTATTCTTGAAAGTACTAATTGAAATATATGATCATACAATGCGCCACTGTTGGCGCATGCGCCGTAGGTTGGCTACCCCTGTTTTGCATGATGCAGGAACGGGCGTGAGATTTTTGGTAGACACGGGTGCTTGTCGTTCTCTTTTGCCAAGGAAACTCTTCAAGACACGACGTAGTCTGTCTACATCTGCCGACGTCCGCTTGGTAGCTGCCAACGGATCTGCGATACCCACCTACGGTTACGAGAACCTCACATTATCCTTCGGAAATGGTAAATTCAATTGGAAGTTCCCTCTCTCATTTCCACCTTCTGGTCGATGTCACCCACCGACGATTGGTCAACGCAGACTCGTACTTGTCGACACCTCTTTAACCCGCCCACTCTAACCTTGCTCTCCACATCAGCGCACCCACGGATGACTACGCACACCTCCTCACGTCGTACCCGGAAGTTTTTCCGTCCAGAACTTCGCCAAACGCCCACGGTTCTTGCCAAGCACGGTATTTATCACCATATCAAGACGACGGGACCCCCAGTCTTCGCAAAATTCAGACGTCTGGCACCGGAACGGTTGGCAGCCACCAAACAGACGTTCGCCGAAATGGAGGAAATGGGCCTTTGCCAAAAGGACTCCAGCCCATGGTCGTCACCCTTACACATCGTTCTGAAGAAAGACGGCTCCCTCCGTCCGTGCAGGGATTACAGGCGCCTGAACATGCAAACAGAACCAGATCACTACCCCTTCCCGAATATTGCCGACGTGACCTCCTACCTGCACAAAGCAAAGGTTTTCTCTACGCTCGATCTCCTAAAGGGGAATTATCAGGTGCCTATGAACCCAGAAGACATCCCCAAGACTGCCATCACCGCTCCGTTTGGTACATACACCTTCAATTACTCCTGTTTTGGCCTTCGTAATGCTGGGGCCACGTTTCAACGTCTCATAGATGGCATCTTAGGGGACCTCCCTTTCTGTGTATGTTATGTGGACGACATACTTGTGTTCTCCTCCTCAAAAGAGGAACACCTCCGTCACCTGCGCATCATGCTCGACCGCCTGCAACAAAACGGCCTTGTAGTCTGGTACGACAAGTGTACCTTTGGCGCCAACGAAGTGTCGTTCTTAGGGCAACGCATCACTCATGAAGGAGTCCATCCCCTCCCTGAGAGGATAGCAGCCGTTCAGAACTTCCCCGCGCCCTCGACCGTCAAAGCTCTGCAGGAGTTCTTGGGCATGATCAACTATTATCACCGTTTTCTGCCAGCCATTGCCGCCAATCTTGCTCCCCTCTACGCCTCCCTCAAGGGCAAGCCAAAGGACCTGAAGTAGGGTCCCCTTCAAGAAGCAGCCTTCTGCTGCAGCTCTCAGTTTTCCTATCCCACATGCCCCTCTCCTTCTCTCCACCGATGCCAGCAACGTCGCTATTGGTGCAGTACTCGAGCAAGAGCAGGTGGTCAACGACTCGCCCCGCAGAATCGTTGCTATTCTACCTTCGATCAAGAATTGCTGGCGGTGCACTTGGCTGTCCGTCACTTTCGTCATTTCTTAGAAGGTACGCCCTTCGTCATTCGCAGAGACCACATGCCTCTGGTGCATGCCTTTACTCGACAGTCTGATGCCTGGTCCGCCTGGCAACGCTGACATCTCTCCGCCGTAGCTGAATACAATTGCACCCTTCAATACGTGCCTGGGAAAATGAATCCCGTTGCCGATGCCCTGTCAAGAAACACGTTGGCTGCCGTTCAACTGGGATTGGATTACAACGCCCTGGCTGAAGCCCAACGACAGGATCCAGAATATCAAGCATGTAGGACATCCTGCACATCCCTCCGTTGGGAAGACTTCCCCCTCGACGACTCCAACACCACCCTCCTCTGTGACGTCAGTACTGGCAGACCACGACCTTGGATTCCTGCTCCCATGCGCCAACAGGTGTTTGATTTCATTCACGGCCTTTCACATCCCTCGTGCCGTTTTACTGCACAGCTGCTTAAGGCAAAGTTCATTTGGCACGGCATTTCTAAGGATGCTAAGGATTGGGTACGCGCCTGTACTTCTTGCCAAACTTCCAAAGTACATCGGCACACGGATTCAGGAGTGGGCACCTTTCCTCAACCTCAGCGTCGTTTCGCACACATTCACGTCGACGTTGTAGGCCCCCTACCTACATCACAAGGACATCGTTACCTGTTTACCGTCATCGACCGCTCCACCCGTTGGCCTGAAGCCATTCCCATGGAAACTGCAACGTCCGCCTCATGTACATCTGCCTTACTCTCTGGATGGATTGCAAGATTTGGTATCCCTGAGCATATTACTTCTGACAGAGGAACCACTTTCACCTCTCAACTGTGGTCATCATTAGCAAATCTCCTGGGCATCACCCGACATCAGACAACGGCCTACAACCCCGCTGCCGATGGAATGGTTGAACATTTTCATCGCACCCTCAAAGCAGCTTTGATGTCCTACTGCAAGGATTCAAACTGGTATACTCAGCTTCCCTGGGTCCTCCTGGGACTAAGGACCACTCCTAAAGATGCCCTCGACGTCTCGGCAGCTGAAATGGTGTATGGCGACCCGTTGTTCGTCCCGGCCGAATTTTTTCCTTCTACAACCTCCTCCGACGATCTCCAGCGCATACATCACGTCGTGGGATGATTTACTCCATGCCGCCAGACTTACAAGCCCCCAGCAAAGCATCACATACCAACAGACTTGCATTCTGCAACGCACGTCTTCCTGCGCAACGACACTACTAAGCCACCGCTAACGCCCCCTCACACGGGCCCTTTCCTTGTGATCCGACGCAGTCCGAAAGCATTCCTACTAAACATTCGTGGCAAAGAAGACTGGGTCTCCATTGATCGTCTAAAACCTGCTTATCTACTGCCAGATGACCCGCCTACAGTTCGCCTCTCTAGAGCAGGGCACCCTATTTAACATGTACAGTATGTCATTTTTAGGGGGGAAGCCATTTACCAACCGTGTGTCACACGATCGTACATAAATTATTTTGTATATATTATGCTTGTATCTGCGCTCTTCCCTAGCACTAAAAAGAACCAGAATAGACATGTCTGCGTGTAGCCTATGTAACATTGTTATTTTCTCGAACATGTATTTTCCTGTTGCCTTGAGGTTTTGTTTATAAAGGAGAGTGTTCTTTAATAAAGTAACTCAATTGATTGTATCCTGCCTTTGAGTCATAACCTTTCTCTCGGCTCCGTCACAAAAGTGATGAAATAAGAAGGGCAGGAGAAGTAAAGATCATAGAGATGATAAGAGTGTCATGACTGAGATGGCATGGGCAAGTGCTCAGGATTAATGGTGGGGAGGGAGTGAGGAGGGTATCAGAGGAATCTGTAAAGGGTAGAAGATCAAGAGGGATGTAGCAAATTAGAAGGCGAGAGGAAGTGGAGGATGATATGGAGAGAAGGGGTTTGGTGAAAGAGGATGTCTTTGATAAAAGGCTTTGGAGAGGGTGCATCAGGCAACCAACCCTTAATGTAGGGATAACGGTGGGGAAGAAAATGATAAGTATACTATATATACATATGTGTGTAAATGAATATACTTATATATAGAAATCTCTCTCTCTCTCTCTCTCTCTCTCTCTCTCTCTCTCTCTCTCTCTCTCTCTCTCTCTCTCTCTCCTCTCTCTCTCTCTCTCTCCAAAAGTATCTGCACTCAGTTTTTATAATTTATTGCAAGTTACAGTGCCATAAATATTCAACAAAGTCACCGCTCTAGCATTTTCAGTTGCACAAGAGTTTGACATAATAATAGAAAAAAATAGATGATATATGTAGAAACCATAAAGACTGGAATATACTCCTATCCTGAGATTTTAACTTTCCTTTCATGGATTGGAAAGAACGGATAGAAGAAAGTGGTTGTATATATACATATAAAAAAGAGAGTAATAGTAGCGCATAAGATAAGAGGCAGTTTGAAAAGTTTCAAGATATGGTATTAGAACATAATATGCAACAAATAAACCACATTCCAACAAGAAAGGAAAATGTCCTAGATCTAGTATTTGTGAATGAGGTGAATTATGTTAAATAAATAATAGTGTATAACACGGGAATTTCAGACCACAATGTCATAGAATTAATAGTCCATTCCAAAGCAAGTGATCGCAGAATTAATTAAACCAGGAAACGTTGCGAAGGATATGGAAAATATAATTTTTATAGTCAAAATATAACATGGTCAGAAATAAATGAAGAAATGAACAAAGAATGGAAAAATGTATTTGTAAGTGATAATATACAGTACAGGTAAATACGGACATACTGTACAAAATACTGGAGAAAATTGTTGAAAAATATGTACCGAAAAAAAAACAATAAACAAAAGACATGCATACCAAGAGACAGAAGGATCTTATTTCAGAAAATTAGAAAGTTGAAGAAAATTCTTGCAAAAGAAAAAAATGTGTGGAAAATGATGGAAATAAAATGTAAGATAGAAAATGCAAGACAAAAGATTATACAATCGAAAGAAAATGAAAAAATGGGCTTAGAAGAAAGGACACTTCAAAATATAAAAAAAGAACCCCAAAGTACTTTACTCCTATGCAAAAAAAAATGAATAAAGGGAAATTAGAAATGGGCCCTCTAAGAATTGAAGGACGGTTAACGAATCAAAAAAGGAAATATGCAACATATTAGCAAAAAAATATAAGAGTAAGTTCACACCAAGAATTGCGAATGAGAATAATGAAACAGAAATGAGAGAAGAAAATGTTGAATATCTAACGGATATAGATATTGTCGAGGCTATAAGCGAAATTAGAAATGGATTGGCAGCTGGACCAGATGGAGTTCCAGCGATTTTGTTAAAAAAAAAAAAAAAAAACTGCACACACTATCGCAAAGCCGCCTGCAATACTGGTAAGACAAAATGTAAATATGAGCGAGATATATGTTAAACATAAATTAGCTTATATAACCCCTATTTTCAAAAGTGGATCAAGACTAGAGGCAAGCAATTATAGACCAGTTAGTCTAACATCACATATTATGAAAGTGTATGAGAGAGTAATTGAAAAGAAAATAATGAATCATTTGGTTAAAAATTATTTGTTTAATATAGGTCAACACGATTTTGTGCCCGGAAAAAGCACACAAACCCAACTGATAGCACACTATGAAAACATATACAAAAATATGATAAATGAAAAAGACACAGATGTGATCTATCTAGATTTTGCAAAAGCCTTTGACAAGGTAGACCATAACATATTGGAGAAAAGCATGAGAAAGCATAATATTGTGGGAAAGATAGGAAAATGGATAAAAGAATTCCTGCAAAACAGAAAACAGATTGTGGTTGCAAATGACGAGAAATCAGATGAAGCTCAGGTAATATCTAGCGTGCCACAAGGTACGGTATTAGCTGCACTGCTGTTTGTTATTATGATCTCAGACATAGACGGTGATGTTAAAAACTCTGTAGTGAGAAATTACTTGTAATGAAGATAGGAACTCACTACAAAGAGATCTAAACAAAATTTATGAATGGGCAGAGATAAATAGGATGGTATTTAACTCCGATAATTTCGAGTCAATAAATTATGGCAACAGAGAAGGAATGGTATATGCATACAAGGGACCTAATAACAAGACATTCACAAACAAGGAAGCAATTAAAGACCTTGGTGTAATGTTAAATAGGAATATGTTATGCAATGACCAACTAGCAACACTGTTGGCTAAATGTAAAGCAAAAGTGAGAATGTTATTCAGACACTTTAAAACAAGAAAAGCTGAACACATGATTATGCTTTACAAAACTTATGTATGTAGTACACTCGAGTACAGCAATGTGATATAGTACCCACACTACCAAAAAGGATATTGCACAAATAGAGAGTGTACAAAGGTCCTGTACTGCTAGAATAGAAGAAGTTAAGGACCTTGTCTACTGGGAAAGACTGCAGTTTTTAAAACTATACAGTCTAGAAAAGAGAAGAGAACGCTTCATGATAATACAAGCATGGAAGCAAATAGAAGGAATTACTGAAAACCTCATGGAGCTAAAAATATCAGAAAGAGCAAGCCGAGGTAGATTAATAGTGCCAAAAAATATACCAGGAAAACTAAGGAAGGCGCACAGGACATTAATCCATTACGCACCAGCATCGATAATGCAGCGACTATTTAATGCGCTGCCACCTCATCTAAGAAACATATCAGGAGTGAGCGTAGATGGGTTTAAGAATAAGCTCGATAAATAGCTAAGATGCATCCTAGACCATCCAAGACTGGAAGATGCAAAATACACCGGAAGATGCATTAGCAACTCTCTGGTGGATATACAAGGAGCCTCACACTGAGGGACCTGGGGGAACCCAAACATAAAATAAGGCAAATAAGGCTCTCTCTCTCTCTCTCTCTCTCTCTCTCTCTCTCTCTCTCTCTCTCTCTCTCACACACACACAAGGGAATCGAAGAAAGATTATAATTCTCCTCATTTATCGCACTCTCATTAAAGCTTCGGATAAAGATGTTGAAATGCCTGGTTATTGGCCATGGGTAAGATCAAGGCAATGGTTAATGTATATATCTGTGCTTGCCTGTCCGATATCATCAGTGCACTATAGCTCTTGTTTTGAGAAGCTCTGCTTGACTGCGGCATTGTGGCTGTTAGAAAGAAAACATGTTGTCAGGATTATGGCTGTGAAGAGTTTGGGTATGTTGTTAACCTAGCTTGTCAGGATTCTGGCTTCAGGCTTGTGGCTGTTGTGTTTATGGCATTCGGGAGTGTCACCTGAAAGCATTCCACAGCTGGTATCATGGGGAATCCATCTGCTGTCAAGA
>NC_090745.1:36305074-36310074 GCF_036898095.1 Palaemon carinicauda
ATTCTTGCAGTGTTTTGACAGTTGAGGGCATGGGGAAGTTATGAACGGCTTCTACCTTCTCAGGGAGGGGTAGACTCCTTCAGGAGTGATGCAGTGCCCTAAAAACCATACTTCGTTAGTGACAAAGGTACACTTGTCGTACCGGACTAGAAGGGTGTTCTGTTGTAAGCGTCTGAGCACAATGCATAGATGATGGAGGTGTTCCTCTTTGGTGGAAGAAAACACGTTTAATGTCGTCCACGTAATATACACAGAAGGGGAAGTCCCCTAAGATGCCGTCCATGAAACATTGAAAAGTATCCCCAGCATTACGAAGGTCAAAGCAGGAGTAATTGCAGGTGTATTTACCTAACAGAGTACAGTAGTGATGGTGATCTTGAGGACGTGGAGAAAACCTTCGCTTTGTGCAAGGAGGCCACGTCGGTGATGTTTGGGAGAGAGCAATGATTCAGTTCTGTCTGCATATTCAGGTAACTGTAATCCACACAGGGACGCAGAGAGCCATCTTTCTTCAGGACAATGTGTAAGGGTGACAACCATGGGTTTGAGGCCTTTTGGCAAAGGCTAATTTTTTCCATTTCAATGACCATTTGTTTAGCGTTTGCCAAACAATCCGGTGCCAGACGTCTGAATCTGGCAAACATAGGGAGCCCTATTGTCTTGATAAGGTGATAAATACTGTGTTTCGCGGGAACATGGGTTTCTGGTGAAGTTCTGGACAAAAAACTTCCAGGTACGATGTGGGGAGGTGGGCGTAGGCATCTGTGGGTGCACTGATGTGGAGAGTGAGGTCAGAGAAGGTGAGTCGGATAGGCATTGAGGAGCACGAATCCATGTTGTCTATCAGTCGGTGAGCTACAGCAACTGGGAGGTGAAAGTGTGAGACGAAATCTGCACCGATGATTGACAATGTGACGTCAGTAACGAGAACCTTACAAATATATTTGGCACTTCTAAACGATAATGTGAGGGTCTCATAACCGTGGTTAGGTATCGCAGATCCATTGGCAGCTACCAGGCCGATGTCGGAAGATATGCACAGACTACGTTATGTCCTGGAGAGTGAATTGGAAGAAGAGAATGGCAAGCACTCTTGACTACCAAAAATCGCATACCTGTACCTGCATCATGTAATGAGAAAAGATTAGTGACAGGGGTGGCTACCGCCGCAAGCAATGTCTTACTTATACATTTTTTGGCCACTAACAACCATTTGCATATTTCTTCACAGCAGCCCCAAATTTGGAGTGGTAGTAGCATAACTGTGGCCGATGAGCGTCGGTAAGTGGCTGAAGAGGTCGGTGGTTGGGGCGTTAACGAGGTGAGGTATATTGGGTGGTGGGGGGCTTTTTCACCTCTCGGGCACATCACTGGGTGGGCGTCTGTGTCCTACCGCATCCAGGTCAGCTTTGGTCAATGTTGAATAATTGTCCACTTCGTTAGGAGTAAAGGTGATGATGAAGGTCTAAGGTGGTGGAGTGGCTGTCCATTATGGCGTTGACTTTGGTCATCAGACCCTTCATGGGCAAAATATCGACATCAGGGACGGCAGCACGTACAGGTTCGAGTAGGGGCTGTACTCAAATGGAATGAAGTAGATTCACTTCATAAGGAGAGTCATCAGCGCAGGTTGCAGGCAAGCAATACTGGTCATTTCCCTAAGGGTGAGCGAAAACTTTTGGTCCCCTAACAGTTGTTGAGACAGCTGAAAAAGCTTTGCTAAGTACTGCTCCAGGAAGTATGATTTGAGGTTTTCGTATGTTATGGGGATGTCCCTTTGTTCGTACAGCCAATCAGAGATTTCTGGGACAGTGTCTCCGGGGATGGCCGCAAGAACGTAATCTGCTTTGGTGGTTGACCGAGTCACACTCTTTATGTGAAACTGGACTTCAGCACGCTGGAACCAGGCGAATTCTTCTCCGGTGGTTTCAGGGGCTTCGCGTTGATAGCGGAGGTAGTTTCTGAGGGCGGCTTCATCAAACAGTAATGAACGGCAGTGAGGGGGAAGGCGGGAGGGAGTTGAACACTCCGGTGGTCACCAATGTGGAGGCAATCCATTAGTTTTTAACTGAGAGACTCTCGTGAATGCAACTAACTTTATGTTAACAGACAGCAAGCTTCTATAACAACAGTTTCAGTGAAAGAAGGTCACAGAAATTCAAATAGATCAATACAAGCAGATACAGGCACAAAGAGGGGAGTGCGCTCTAATGAAAAAAAAAATAATAAATAAATAAATAAATAAATAAATAAAAACAGAAATACCGTTTCAGTGTACGAGTGTGTGTGATACATGTGCGGTATAAGTTAGTGTTGTTCCTAGTTAGTGGATGAATTCCAATTAGTCATTCTAATTTATCTTTATTTTGGATTCCCTGTTTTTCCCAATTTTATGAGAATCTTAATTAATCTTTCGTATTGGATATCTGCTTTATATAATTTTATATATGATATAAATCTTGGAAAGTTAATAATTTTTTTTCATAAACTAAACATTGAGTATGTTTTCTTGTTCTGAAATCTATCTCAAGGAAATAACGGGAAGGAATAATTTTAGCAATATAATAAAGATTTTATTAATAGCCATGAGAAATAAAATCTTCTATGATAAAATCCAAGACTGTACGATAAGATCAACTCTACAAAGAAACTATTTTGCTACGCTAAGGTAAGAGATGTTTCACAGAAAGTACTACTATTTTTTTTTTTTCATTCCAAATGTAAGTTTATTAGCAAAAGGTGAATAATCTAGAAGCTGTAAGATGGAAAATCTGGCATTATTTGTAAGAAATGTATGCATTTTCCCCAAATCTATTACGGAGGGTGAGAAAAGCTGGATTAACCATCTCTCTTTCCAATCCCAAGGCTGCTCATTCACTAGCTATTAAATCCGTAAGATTAGATCAAAGAGGGTGGAGTTTCAGCATATTGTTGTGTTAGTATTGGCTTTGTTCCTCGAGACTGATCGCAGGATCTAAATACTACAATCGATAGTTCGTTCAGATCTAAATGAGGACATCTACAGACAGATGTAATTTAATTCTGCTGGAAATGCTGTTTTGTCGCTGGTGAGTAAACTTGGCCACTTTCTATATAACAGGGAAACTTGTAAGTGATAGAGTAAATGTCTGAAATTTGAGGGGACAAAAAATATTGGGACGAATTTATTAAGCTTTATAAGGTTATCCCGGCCTTTAGAATGCAGAATAAACTGTATTCGGAAAGAAACGCTAGACCCAAGGCTTACGAAGTTCCAATAAAAAAAATTATAGAAAAGTCTCCTGAAGCCAAATAAAACATGGTCACTAAAAAAATCAACAATATTCGCAGTGTGTTTCGAAAGGAACTAAAAATATGTTGAGGCCTCCAAGGAATCTGGTACATGAACTGTTGAGGTGTATGAACCATCTCTATGGTATAATGATCTTCTATCATTTATAAAGGATTCAGAAAGACCACGCCTTGCTTCTGTCTTATGTGCAAAATGTAATGGAAATTGATATCCATTGCTGTATTATATTCAATGAACAGTACCTGTTAATTGAAACTATGACAATTTATATATCAATAAAAAACAAACGTTTTAAGGCAATACTAATATTAGATATAATTATACACAAAGTTATCTCAAAATACTTGATATCTTATATTCATAAACCAGAAAACCACAATCATTATAATGTTCAGATACAAAATATATTTAAAACCATCACTGATTGCCAGTGTACTGCACCGTCACCAATGAAATAGTTCTGAAACAGTTCTCAATTTTTTTTTCTTTTGCATCTCGAGTATCGAACCATTTCCATCACGTAATATTCATGCATAGTAGTCAGAATTTTTAGTATGACAAACAGCACGTCATTACAAATTTCTATATTTTCTAATTTCAAATTAATTGGACCTGAAATTATTCGAAAACTGCTCGCAATCTTCCGAATGCAGTCTTACTACTCAGCGAGTTCTGCGTAGTCTACAGTTGAATATTCTTTTTTTGTTCATTAGACTGGTTTTGATCATAAGGTTTTAAAGAAATCTTTCATTGAAATAGCTGCTTTTCCTTGTTTATAAACACAAAAGGTAAAGGTTTCCGACGAGAATGATGGAAGGGCAGAGCAAGGTATTGAAAGACTACCTTTGGCTAATTTTTCACCCAATTTTGTTTTTTCAATAACACCCTTATCAGATATTCTTCCATTCGTTCCAGAATCATGAATGCTAAAATAATTCATCTTTTGCATGGATGACAACTGTCATCTATTTATACTGTCATAAAACAGTACAGAAATATAAAAACTTAGTTGTTTACCTTCATATATTCCTTTTTTAATGAAGTTCATATGGCTTGACAGATTTCTGATATAATTGACTAAGGCACTAAAGAGACATTGCCACACTGATTTTGAAATCTTCATATGATCGTTTTGTTGCTAAGTATCATTGTGTGGTAGAAAGTCTTTCTTTATATAAGGTGTTACTCTAATAAGAAATTCACAATTAGTGCCCATATCCATGAGCTCATAATTGTATCAAACATCAGGGTGTAATTTCATCTCCAGTAAATTCGAATGAAAAAAAAAAAGCTCTCTTTTCTTTAGCATCGTTTCGCCCAAAATATCTTTTTGCTGCTGTTCGTTTTGTTAAGTCTCATACATTTACACGGAAAAAAGCTATGGTATAAAGGTTGTTATTATGGAGAGGTTTCGCGATAGGTGTTAATTTCTCTATTGCTGAGACTGAAATAACATGTTTAGGAAAATCTGAGCGTAGTATGAGTGTTCACCTATATGATTTTAAAGCCCCGCCCACTACGATCTGATATCTCAATCAAATCGTTAGAGAATAGCAGCTTTGCAATGGGTATGGTTAAGTTAATTCAAAAGACACAAAGTATTCTATAACAAAATACCCATGCATGAAAAAAAAAAAATGATGAAAATCCAAGATACATTATAATTTACTAAGGACCAAGACACAACGGACATCATTCCTTGCATTAA
>NC_090745.1:36315074-36337574 GCF_036898095.1 Palaemon carinicauda
GTTACTACACTCGATTTAGAGGAGTGGTGACTATTTCTGGACGCCAAATACTTTGTAAAGAATCATTAGGAAAAGATTCACAAATTTTTTGTTCATAAGTACTCCTGAATTACTTAATCTGAGTATCATGATTAAGTAGGCCTACCCATATTACAATGACAATGTCAAGAAAAACTAAAATAGTTAACATTCGTTGTCAACTAGTTTCATGACCAAAGCCATATTTTCCTAAAAAATAATTCTTATTTAGTTTCATATATCGCAGTTTCGTAGTTATACTCTTTTGTTAGTCAGAGCAGGAAGACGGCTTACAATATTCAAATGATCTATATTCATACACTTAAATTACGCACTTAAACAGCTTTGCATTCATAGATAGTTATTCACATATGTATTTTCATCCTACACTATTTTACTCTTTGAGAGGAATAATCTTCTGGTGCCTAAGCAAGTCTATGATAAAGTTACCGCCCCCGTATGTCGATTCTTTAGTCACTAACACACGTTCATAATCGTTTTCCGTTGGGTGGAGTCACTGTCAGTCACATGTCCAATGACCTAGCAGCATGAATACGAGCGTTCTGCAGCCACTCAGCCATGGTATCCACATTATATTAGCTGAATGGACCCTTGCATGCATTATTTAAATAAGTATGTCATTTATGTATGTTTTATTTCATCATACATGAAAGGATTGAATATGTCATAGGTCATCTGTTGAAGTGTTACCGCCGAATATTCAAAAATGAACCTTTAACCCCTTTACATCCTGTGTATGAGTATATTTTCTTATATCTCAAGTTATATAATTTGGATGTCTGTCAGTGTGTTAACCTTGATATTTTCAATCTCGAAGTGCAATTCTCTTTTGAGGAAATGTGTATCTTCACTCTTGCTTATGGATATAGTCCCGAACATGGTGGAGTAAAGAATTCTAGCTAGTGATCTGTTGAAGTGAGGGCTTAATTATTAGCTAACTTTATCGGGTTCAGAAATTGGTGAGATTGGTATCTTTCTCTTCAATAAGGCCAACAGGTATCCTTTCTTAAAAAAAAAATCGGTCAATACTTTTATCAAGGATGCTTCTTCTAATTTTTATACTTCCTTCAGCTAAAAATAAGGGCTGTTTAATCGGCTGATTTTTTTTTTTTTTCGGTGTGCCTTAAAATATCCAAAACATGAAAACAACCATTTTTTTCCCTCGGAACTATTCTATTATTGGAATATCAGACTTTCAACTATTAGTTCTTAAAAGTTATGAACTCATTATCCTAAGTTTTCTACTTGTAATTTTGAAGTTTTTTCACCATTTTCTTTTTTCTCCTGTAAGAGAGGAGCCGCAGAAAGGTACAGCCTTCCAGTTTCTCAGTATGTCTTTAGAGATGAGTTTGCCATACTTTGATTTATTATTATTATTATTATTATTATTATTATTATTATTATTATTATTATTATTATTATTATTATTATTATTATTATTATTATTTTTCTTTTCTTTTTTAAGCCCAGTCTACAGAGACTGTGGTTTATAGTGTGGGGTTCTGGGTTGCATCCAGCTTCCTTAGGAGTCCATCACTTTCCTCACTATATGTGCTGTTTCAAGTAGCACGCTCTTTTGCATTGCACCATTACTGGGGCTATAATGACTCATACCTTCTCAAGATTCCTTTTCAATGGATTAGATATGGTTCCTAGTGCTCCTATGATCATTGGCACCATTACTTCTACATGCATATTCCATATCCTTCTCAATTCAATTCTCTAGTCCTGGTACTTTTCTGGGTTTTTTTCTCTCTCTCCCTTATCTTCCAGCCTTGAGTTTCTACTGTGCCTTTCCCCTTTTTTCTTCTCTTATATGGCTCCAGCCCTTCTCCTGCACTCTGTATTTCTCATTCATTTCTTGCCGATTTTCAGTATGTTTTCTGCATTTTTTTCAAGTCAGCTCCCATCTCTGTTATAGGGTTTTCCAAGCTCTTTTTTTCCAAGCGGGCTGTATTTGACTCTGCTCATTGGGTTTTGATGTTGGTATCTTTATCTTCATGAATATCACGAGTCTTTCTCCTGCATATTATACAAGGTTGTTATTTTCTGTGTTGGTACAGGTCTGGACTATATTCAGTATTTCAGTGACTTCCTTCGTTTTTTTCCTTAAATTTGGTCACCCAAATACTGTACATGGGGAGTCATTCATAAGTTGCCAAATGTAATGCATTCTTTTCTGGAATTCTCTCTCTGTTGGATCAAAGGTATATATATGTTAGGTCTGGTCACTGACGGTGATTAAGGGGCTCAAACCTGCGGGGTGGGTATGCTAGTGGCTTAGTTCACCACTCATCTGGTGAAGTGGGGTCAGTCCATACTTATTAATCGTTTAGATCCTTTAGCTTCTTGTCTTATGTTCACGAAAAAAAAAATTCCTAAACACTAGGAACTAGCTCACAGATTTCGAGAGACTAGGACGGAGGACAGGAGACACAAGAAAGAATAGTGCTATTAGTGCCCCGCAAAGCACATTCCAACGTGTAATAGCTGACCGGGGTGGTCAGCTATTACACGTTGGAATGTGACCGACCCTAGCAAAATAGGCTCAATGGCTCATGAGGTTGACATAGCCTTTGTACCTTGTTCTGGCCAACTAAAAAACACAGGTGTTGCTTCTTTACCTAGGAATCTGGCTGTTCTTGATGTCTGGAAATCCCATTAATCGCTAGCTTTCCACTGTCAATCCTGGTGGGAAAACAGGCTTCGGGGATAGCCCAACTTTAAGAAGACTTAACTGTTGATTTGGGAGCACTTATGGGAGGTTAGGGACAGAAAAGATAGAAAGTCACCCAGGATTAAGCGGATGTTACTATCATCCACCCCGCCCCCTTTTACACTAGTAGTCACAAAGATGATAATTATATAAGTTATTAGCTAATATTTCCAAACAGATATGCATTAGACAAAATCACAGAAATTATGAATGACTGAGAAACTGTAGTTAAAGCACAAATGTACGATATACCAAATAAATAAATCGTGCATAGACTTCAAAGAAAGGTACACTGCAAACCTGCATCATGATAGTGTATGTCTGTTCTGTCAGCAGGAAGAAGAAATAGAAAAATGGAAAAAAGCAAACCAAGAAATAAGATAGTAGACTGAGGTGGTATGGTCATGTCATGAGAAGAGAAGAACAGTATATTGAGAGGAGAGTGATGGAAATGGAGGTACAGGGAACGAGAAGGAGAGGGAGACCAAAACGAAGGTGGGTGGACTGTATCAAGGATGACCTTCGATCAAAGGGATTAACCGGTGATGAGGTGTGGGACAGAGGTAGATGCAGAAAGCTGACCAGAAACATCGACCCCACATAGAAGTGGGAAAAGGTGTAGACACAGAAGAAGCGACCGGCACCAAGTTGAGGCTGGCTAGCCGCCCTCAGTGGGATTAACCGGTGATGGGACAGAGGTAGAGGGAGAAAGCTGACCAGAAACATCGATCCCACATAGAAAGGGGAAAAGATGTAGACAAAGAAGAAGAAGAAGAAACAAAAGGAAATTAACACAGGCACAGGTAGCCAAGGAACACTACAGAGAACAGGAAAATGATTCTAGGAGGTAAGTAGGCATGGCTATTGGAAGAGCAATAGAGCAGTTAAAGGAAATGCTAGGTACAAAGAAAGGAGAAAAGGATATCTATAAGATTTCAAACTAGAGGAAAAGGCAAATACAGGATTTGGGGCATCTGGTAGTCATCAGGGATAGAGATGGAAATATACTGAATAGAGATGATGACATTAATAGGAGATGGAGAGAGTATTATGATCAACTATTCAATACTGAAAATGAGAAAGAGGAGCTGGGAGAAACACAAAGGATGGAGGGGCCAGTGATGGAGATACAGAATACAGAAGTGAAGCGGGCATTGAGTAAAATGAAGAATGCTAAAGAACCAGGCCCATCAGAGTTTCAAATTGAAATGGTCAAGATACTGGGTAAAAAGGGGAAAGAATAGATGCCGGATTTATTTAGAACAGTATGGGAAAAGGAAATAATGCCTATAGACTGGAAAAAGAGTTTAATGGTATCAATACTTGAGCAGAAAGGTAACTTCATGGAATGCAGAAATTGCAAGGAAATTAAATTAACAGATCATGGTTTGAAAGTGTTAAAGATGAGAGATTGAGAGTGATTTTAAAAATTTGGAAACAGCAGTATGAATTCATGAGGGGGAGAGGGACTGTGAATGCCATCTTCATAGTAAAGCAGTTGCAGGAAAAAAGACTAGAGGGAATCCAGAAGCTCTTCTGTGCTTTTGTAGGTTTATAGAAGGCTTATGGGAAAATACCAAGAGAAGTGATATTTTGGTGTTTAGGGAAGAGGAAAGTCCCAGAGAAGTTGGTCAGAATGATAGAGATGATTTAGAACAAAACAAAGACAAAAGTAATAACAGCTGTCGGAGAAACAGAACTTTTCAAGTTAGTGTTGGATTACATTAGGGGTCAGTATAAAGCCGTTTTTATTTGTGTTGGTCTTGTATGTGTTAAGTGAAGGGATCAGAAATGAAGAGTTGTGGGAATATCTATATGCAAATTATTTGATGATTACTTCTGAAAATTAGGAAGAATTACAGAGCAGGGTGGTAGAGTGGCAAGTGAATTTGGAAAGGAGTGGTTTGACGGTAATTGTGGATAATACTAAAACTATGGTGTGCAATAAGGAAGTTAGGGACAGGATAGCCATATATGAAAGTAGAGGAGCAGTTATAAAACAGGTAGAACACTTTAGATAATTGGGATCTACTATAAAGCAGGATGGAGGATGTGTAGCTGAAGTTTAGAATAGGATAAAAGCAGCATGGGGAAAGTGGGAGAGGTAGCAGGAGTGGTATGTGATAGGAAAATGCCAAGCAATGTGAAAGTCAAGATCTATAGCACATTAATAAGATCAATGTTAATGTATGGATCAGAAACTTGGGCTATAAGACGAAAAGAGGAAACAAAGCTTGATAGAAAAGATGAGCCTGGTAAGGTGGATTATAGAATTATCACTATTTGAAAGATTGGAAAATGATGAAATAAGAAGAAAGGCAGGTGTATTAAAGATTACTGAGATAAAAGGAGTGTCAAAACTGAGATGGTGTGGGCACGTGGTAAGTATGGATGGTGGAGAGTGAGTGAGGAGAGCTTGGAAGGAACCTATTAAGGGGAGAATATCAAGAGGGAGGCAGAGAATTAGGTGACGAGATAAGGTGAAGGATGATATGGAGAGAAGAGATTTGTGGAAGATGATAACTTTGATTAAAGGCATTTGAGAGAGCGTATCAGGCAACCGACCCCTTAATGTGGGGATAATGGTTTGGAAGAAGATAATCATAGGAGGTAGTTGATTGGCCAAGGCAGCACCTCTCATTGAAATAATATCATTAGGGAGTTGTACGTTCCTTTAAGGACTGGCCAAGCAGTCTGATGATGAGTCTGTCCATTTTCTTTGTAAAACATACACCGAATAATGTGATAAAAGCCTTGCATCTTACAATCACTTAGTGGCTACCTATTGTAATTGTTCATTGTGATTTTTTTTTTACATGGTAAAGTCAGATGAGACTAGCTATGGTAAAAAATTCCTCTTGAAGAATGAAACATCATTATCAAAGTACTCCGGTCTCTCTCTGTATATAGTTAGGTTCACATTGTTATTTATCTTTTGTTTTTTTATTATTTTATTCTGTTGCTTTTTCTGTACTAGTCTGCTTTCACCATTGGGTCACTAGGGCTTGCAGCTTTTAAGTTTGACAACTAGGACTGTAGCTTGGTTGGTAATGAGGATATTAATGGTGATCATAGCCTTCTAGTTTTAATAAAAACTCTTTTTCAGTAATATCATAATGCATTGAATGAGATTTGTATGTGGTGAAGTTGTACAAAATTACTTGGATTGAAAGGCAATAGCAAAAAATTTCCAGCATCTTCAGGATCACCATTACATATAGAAATGTTTTAACATATTATCCTAACACTACTGATACTATTTACAGCCTCATTTTATATCTCATCTTTAGTATCATTTATAGTTGAGATATGAAATAATATCGATATTTCTAGTGATATCATTAAATGAATTAATGATCTAACTAAACTTATGACTGTTATGGTATTTCAGGTATTCCATACATGAAAGGTGTGTTGTAGCGAGAAGGCATCTTGTATCAATTATCCAAGCTCGTTAACAAACGCATCTTGATATTTTAGAAGCCTAATTGATTATAAATCGCCTCATTTTTATCATGTGAATTGTACTTATATAAATATATATATATATATATATATATATATATATATATATATATATATATATATATATATATATATATGTATATATATATGTATATATAAATATATATATATATATATATATATATATATATATATATATATATATATATATATATATATATATATATATATATATATGTATATATATATATATATATATATATATATATATATATATATATATATACATATATATATATATATATATATATATATATATATATATATATATATATATATATATATATATATATATATATATATATATATATATATATATATATATATATATATATATATATATATATAGGAGTATGTGTAAGTGTATAATATTGTATTTTTAAATGATTTGTTCTATAATATCTTTTTTTTATTTAGATGTAATAATAATTTTTCTTTGCAGTCAAACACCTCCATTTCACCTTGGGCAACGATTGTTCATCTACTGATGAAGTTGAGCTTTCTTTTGGCTTCTCGAGGAAGGTGGAGGCTGGTGTAGAAATATATGAAGGTAGTGGTGATCCATCATCTTTTAGCTCTCATGAGGGGAGTGAAATCTCAGGGAATGAGTTGGAAACCGAATTTTTGACATCCGTAAGCGAAGGGCAGAATGATCCCAAAGCAGATGGTTCCCGGTGTATGTTTTGGGAAAAAGTTCATTCGTACAGGTAAGTCCCGCATTTTCAAATAGCAGTCTGTGACTTAAGATAAAATGTTTTTGTTGTAAACAGAATTTTCACTTTAAATTAAGAGTATAGTTATGAAAAATGGAAAATAAAACCCTTAGACAAGCTTCATGAATTCTCGATAAATCATGCAAGGCATAACATTAACACGATAGGAATATAATTATTTTAGGTTTTGTGAAAAAAAGCTAATTTGTAACCACAACCAAATCAAAATTTTCTTTGATAAATTCTCCTGAGGTCAAAAAAAAAATCAATCTCAACATTTCATAGTTCAATTGTGTCCTAACTTCAGGACGACATCAGAAATTGTTATTTTAATCTCACTGATGTGCCTATTTCCTTATATTTGTAATATGTGATAAACATCGTAGTGAATGGCTCTCTCGCGAAGCTGAAATCTTTTACTCTTTAAATAAAATATCCATTTATTTCGTTTTTCAGCAGGTTAGAACCATGACCCGTAATATAATGCAATTACAAGAATAATGATATAATTCACATTGCAAATTACCTTTATATATTCTGTCATAATATAATAGTTAAGAAAAATTAAGTATACTTGAATTCCGTTATTTAGTTATTTAGTACTTAGAAATAGCGGTTTGTTGCTGAAGTTAGTATTAGAAAGCCAGACCACCCTTGTATCATGTTCCATAGGGCCAAGTTTTGAGATTTTCATAAAAGTTGGTGAAATGAGATGTAATGACCTACTTTTCCATAAACACCAAGGAATACTGACACCTGCCTGTATAAAAATCTAGATCGAACTACGATCTGATGTAATCTGTGTAATAAGTATCGATCATTTGTTCTTGATGACTTACTATGAGATTCAGGGCCTCTGTAACACGGTTTTTTCGCAATAATTTTTTATCTATGAATTTCATAAATATAACGCTTATTCAGAATGCACATTATATCTACACATAAAATTTGACTATATTCGGCATTACGTAGGTTGAATAAATTTGGTACTTATAATGTAAAAGTGACATTTTTTGTAGACGGGCCAACTTATTCAGAGAAAAGGTTTCGAACGCACTCGTTACGTAACTTATGACGGCATTTCCTCCCTCTTTCTCGATCGATGATTGGCTATACGTAACGAAAGCTATACCTCTGCCAACAATAACACAAAAGTTTAAATAAAAGCAAAGCAGTACACCTTTATGAACTCTGAAACATCTCCACTGATAATTGTCATAATGAAGAAACCAACAAAATATGTTAATAAATACAAAAACACTTCGATTATTAGTCTAACTCCCAAAATAAGTTTCCTAAGAAATTACAGTCTACTTTATAGGTCACAATCAGATTGACAAGGTGTAGGGAATAGTTGTTAATTTTCAAAAACGTAGTAGACAAGCTCATTGATAACTGCTATGTCCAATGTCAAGCAATTTTTATTTATTGTCTATCTACCTACCTATTTACTGAGAAAAAAAAAATAGAAGCCGGTACCGTATTTTGGCTTTAAACCTTCACCAATAATTATCGTCAGAATGATGACTTCATGAGGCTCCACCCACTTTGGCCTCGTTATAATTCAGGATAACACTGAAGGCTATCCTGGGCATTGTTGGATCAGAAAATTTAAATTTTGGCTATAAAAACTCATTTCTCGGGTAGTTGTAAGAAGTGCTAATTGATCCTCAAGGATCCCAGCAGTTGGCCTAAACGTTTAATTCATGTATACTACTGTTGCGGCACTACTACTACAGTAGTATTACTACGCTAGCACAGATACCCCACCCACATTTATGTATCGTTACGCCATTCATAAAGTCTTTGTCATGTTTTTTTTCACTGTGCAATAAGCCATGGCCTCCTCAGAAATTAAGTTTAACATTAGATGATAGGTTATTTCATTAAGCTGACAAATTATGGCAACTGGGTATGTTATTGCCGTTGTTGAAGCTAAAGATAAAGTATGGTATCATTCCTTCATTGCATTATCATCTTTACTACTATTTGTTTGCTACATGTAGTAATTATTTTAAAGGATAAATGAATTATGTTCACTTTACTTCTATAGATTCCCATTAGATGTACAAATAAAACTCCTAAAACTATTCATGATTTATTTACAAAATGCAGTCATGCCCAAAACATAGCCAACACGGTCGTACGGCCTAAGAAGAAGAAAAAAAAAATCATATCGGATGATCCGTTGGTCTGATGGAGAGTTTAGCACAAAATTCTTATCTTAACAAAAATAGTTATATAAAGACTGTTTACATACAATCTCTCTTTCTCTCTCTCTCTCTTGGTGGCATAGTGAATAGTTAATGGAAATGTTCAAAAGCCTGAATGACATTACAAGTATTATAATCATATTACGCTAAATACAAATCAGACCATAAACATTGGATTTAAACTAGAAACTGAATAATTACCTATTCAGGCTATAGTAAATATGGCCACAGGCTTTCTCTTGACTGTATAAAGTTGCAAGTCGTAAGATAAATGCAGTTTTGCAACCACGGGGGCAATTCCAAATCCTGCTAGCCATTCTTGACTGTTATGGGTTTCAGAGCCGATGGAACAAGGTGAATGGGTGTCTGGTGGATGGGCGGGGCAAAATTTTGTCAAAAGGTGTTTACATTGCTTACGTAATGAATGTTTCCGACTCTTGGCTCGTTATCACTGGCCATGGCGTCGGCTAGATAATTTTTACTCTATAAAAATTAAAACTCGGGTTTAGGTTATTGATAATGCTGACAAAATTTGTGTGTGGTTGCAAAATATACATATGTCAACTTTCAGCTACATCCGATGCATTGATAAGGAGCAAAGTCCAAAAAACCGTGTTACAGAGGCCCTGAATCTCATAGTAAACTATATTTGAGAGCTTCATGTTATTCGCTATTAGATTTTTTTTTTTTTTGACAAAACTACTATGAATTTCTGGCAAAGTACAGTGTTTTTCTTTAATATCTCACATACTAATTACTTGATCAGAATGGTACTTTAACACAGCACTCTATAGACCTCCCCCTAATTTTTGATACCTTAATGCATTTTCAAATCCCGTTAATTAAGGTGTTAATCTTGTAATAATATAAGCTTAAGCCAAGTGAATCGGGTAAGTAGATAAAGCAATTTGAAGACCTACACTACCCCCTCCCTCCCCTCTGCTTCCCCATCTTTCTTGACCCTCCTCCTATCACTCCAGTAACCCGAATTCCTAGTCTCTCCGGTGTCCCTTACTCTACTTTTTCTGTAACGTGTTATATTTGTTAATAACTGATAGAATTGATATTTTGTATTCTTGTTATAATTCTTATTAACATTTTATGATATTGTTGTATTTCCGCAGGGTGTATAAGGAGTTTATAGCCTTTAGCCTATTTATGCAACTTGATGAAAATGCCCTGAGGGCTTCTCAAATAGCTAAAGTTTTGTGCGACATATGGCTACAACTTGGAATGATAACCAAAGTTCAATCTCATAATACAGCTTCAGACCCATCACACAATTACAATAGATTCAGATATATAAAGCCAAGCTTTATTTCTTTTTAAGGGCAGGTTCATCAAGTCGGATAAATAGGCTAAAGGCTATAAACTCCTTATACACCCTACAAAAATGCAACAATATCATGAAATGTCAATAAGAATTATAACAAGAATCCAAAATATCAATTCTATCAGTATTTAACAAATATAACACGTTGCAGAAAAAGTAGAGTAAGCGACACCTGAGAGACGAGGAATTGGGGTTACTGAAGTGATAGGAGGGGTGTCAAGAAAGATGGGGAAGCAGAGGGGAGGGAGGGGGGAGGGGAGAGTAGGTATTCGAATTGCTTAACTACTCACCCGATTCACTTGGCTTAAGCTTTATTATTACAAGTGTAAACACCTTAATTAAGAGTATTGGAAAATGCATTATAATATCAAAAATTAGGGGGAGGTCTATAGAGTGCTGTGTCAAAGTACCATTCTGATTAAGTAATTATTATGGAAGATATTAAAGAAAAGCACATTATTTTTTGCCAGAAATGCATAGTAAATATAGCATCGAGTGTTATCAGTGAGCTTGGTATTGTTATAGTGTCTTGAGTCATTTTTTCAGATCATGTTACCTGATTGTTTAAATATCATTCTATCTGGATGTTATAACATTTTGGGATCTTTTCCATTGAAACAAGATTACTTTAAATGTTAATTTTACTGTTAATTCCTTGCAATAACAACATGATTTCAATTAGTGAATTTTTTATTAGCTTCTTTTCAGCTTGTAGCTTTCGTTGTTCCAAAGCCTCTCAAGATAGTGTATTCTATTCGACTTGAAATGCTTCAGCATCCTCATTCCGTTGAAGTGCCCCGATGGCCTGCTGTATAGTAGTCCTACCAGAGATCTTTTGTTGTTCTCTCGCTCTCTGAAATCCCCTTATAGTCTTTCTTGTGTTGCAGTAGTTGGTGTTTCATCTACGCTCGGAGAATGTAATTTAATCTTCAAATATCATAGGACCATTCGGTAGATAATAATAGGTGGACTATAAAGTAATGAAATCAATGCGCCTGAACCATATCATTACGACAGAATATACCAATATGTTAATACAGTGATTAAATTTCTTTTCAAGTTTCTATGTATCACAGAGGTTTTAATTTATTTTCAGACTCGGCCATTCTAATGAAGTACACATGAGGACAGTCCCACCTAGATTCCACCAACCAGGAGTTTGCATGAAATGGAGCGTGGGTGACAGTACTGGATCCAACAAAACCTGTTGGGGACTTGACAACGTTGCTGTTACTACAGTTGATGTAACATCTGAACCCATATATGATGACTTTGATCCTGTTGATCCTTCGAACTGGTTTTTTATACATGGGAATGAAGTCCAGGTAAGCAAACATGAAGAGAATTTTTCTCTAACTTACATATTTCTATTATTCTTTTTTTTTTTTTTAGCAATTTTCATTGGTGAGATAGGGTAACACTTCATCATTTCCAAAGCCTTGTTATAACAGAAGGTAGTTTATGTAGCCTATTTACGGCACTAGAAATGATCGTATTTATCATAATTAACAGCATCTCTAAGTACCATTATGAACTCCAGTGAGAGAGATACCTTGTTTCATGATTTGCCTCATTCTAAGAAACCATTATCGAGGGCCAAGCATTGCTGGAGCTTTGTCAGCTGAGCATTAATATATATTATTCAGAGAAAGTCCTTCTCTCTCAAAACAAATTTAAAACTTCATGGAAAATATCTTCCCCTCTCGTAGGTAAATCCAAAATATCACAAATTCTCCTTGAAATCATCCCACTGACGTATTGTAGAGGCACCAGGAGTTCAGCATAAGTAGCCACGTCTGTAGGGACAACACATTTTTCTAAAGCTGTCTCTTCCATTTACTTGTTATTTAATATCTGCAAATATAGTTACAATTCGTCGATGAACAGTATCACATCAGAGTAATACTAATGTTACTCTCTAAACATCACACCCAATAATATCATAATCGTTAGGAACGATTGATTTCTCAGTAATGTTATGAGGATTCTTTTTATGTAATTCGTGTTAATATCATAAAGGATGCACGAAAACTAAGCTTATCTTGTTTTCAAGACAATACCAAATGTTTAAAACGTAATCACTTCCTTTCTTCGTTATTTTGCTTGAAGATAGCAGTAGTATTCTCACACATCAAATTCATATAAGAAATATATAAATATCGTTTGAAAAAACTTGCCTTCATGAACTACAGTATCACAATTTTGTGGCATATAACACACTAAAGAAATTCATGTCCATTCCTGTCATTAGCATGATTCCATAGAAATTGTAGATTGCATCATATTGTCTTTTATTTTCTGATATGACTATAATTGCATATGGAGGTCTAATACCAAATATATTCATATAACCGAAGTCACACAAACACACAGACACACACACACACACACACACACATATATATATATATATATATATGTAAATATATCTATATATATATATATATATATATATATATACATGCATTAAACTTCATACAATCATGTATATACAATATATATACATATATATATATATATATATATATATACACACACACACACACATATATATATATGTATATATATATGTATATATATATATATATATATATATATATATATATATATATATGCAAACATGTATACAACAACAACAACAACAGCACCATATATATACATATATATACATATATATATATGTATATATATGTATATGTATATATATATATATATATATATATATATATATATATATATATATATATATACATATATATGAATATATATATATATATATATATATATATATATATAAATATATATATATATATATATATATATATATATATATATATATATACACATATATATATATATATGTGTGTAAGTATATATACATATATATGGATATATATCTATATTTATATATATATATATATTTATATATATAAATATGTATATATATATATATATATATATACTTATATATATTGATATATATATATATATATATATATATATATATATATATATATATATATGTATATATATATATATATATATATATATATATATATACTTATATATATTGATATATATATATATATATATATATATATATATATATATATATATAAATATATATATATATATATATACATATATATATATATATGTATATATATATATATATATATATATATATATATATATATATATATATATATATATATATATATATATATATATAAGAAAGCATTAAAGGAATGAATAGAAGCAAAGTAGGTGGAGAAGATAGCCTAACATTTTATATAATAACAGATGGAGGAGATTTCACATTAGTAAAATTTGCTGAACTTTACACGAAATGCCTGCAAGAATGCTCTATACCTATAGCTTAGAAAACACTTTATCATTTTATTAATGCATATACAATGATATCCAAAACCATTCTAGTTTGACGATCACTCATTTATATATCTTTATGCCAAAACGATTTTTTTTTAAGTTTTTACATACTCTTTAAGTATTAGACGGCCATTAAACAAAAAAAAAAGATTCACCGATCCATAATTTTGTGAATAGATGGATGAACTTCTTGAAGCGATTTCGTGTTCTTGTCATAATGTTTCGAGTTTCTTACAATCTATCGTCCCCCTTTTGCCTCCCTTTCATCATTATCAATTATGTGAATGGGAATGTCTGTTGACCTATAGTCTGCAACATGATGTTTATTCAAGTGAGGCATGAGTAGGGTTAAAGCAAGATTCTACAATTTCTATGAAAACAACAGGCTTCCATATTGTTTTTGTATTCGTGTTGCGTCCGATTACTCTCTGTTCGAGGTACCTGTTTGCCTCCTTATCAATACTTTTTCCTACCTTTTCATCCATGAACAGCCCAAAAAGGTCACATTCATTGGCATTGGGGGCCAGCGGTGGGATAGACTAAGATGGCTGGAAATTCCAGCTTCAGTGACAAAATTAATTTCAGCGAGAATAAAACTCTTTATATCAGTCCAGCCTCTTTTCTACTCTGAGAACGTGCTCTTCTACCCTTACTGATGATGGGACAGTTCCGTGACCCGTGCCAACTTTGCCTGCCATGTCTCACTCTTATGAAACCTAGTCTACTACTATCGTTTCCAGAGGCCGTGTAATAGTGTTTTTCCCAAATATCTAACAAACCGGCTTATGAATTTCCATGAAACTACAGCAATGAATGTTTCAAACATTGGCCTAATTTTTGGTGGTACAATGAATTGACAGATGTGCTTAATTAACCCGTTTACTCTTAGATAAAAAGGGAAACTTCTTCCCTTACTTCAGAGTGTTTCGAAGAAGTGTTACTTAATCACGTAACTGTGGCGCAGAGGTTCCCCCAACCCTCCTTCCGTGTTTACACCTATGGCTATCCTATTACTCAACCCCCCCCCTTCCTTCTTGCCTTCTTTCCTTTATTCCCATTGTTATTAGGCTACCGAATAAATCCCTGTTAGGAAAGACTGTGTACTGCACATATAAAATGAGCCAGAAGAGCAATAAAATGTTTTATGGTTGTAGATAATGATTAGATGGTTAACACAAATTATCAAACATAATAGAAGAGGTTTAAAACAGGGGTGTGAAATCGCACTGAGAGATATTCTACTCGGACTCCTACAAATTTTAGATTTGCGACTGAAAAATAAAATAAAATAAAAAAATTAAATAAAAACATTAGTAGAAATAGAAAACAATGTTTTTCCTTGAGAGTGATGATGAGTAAAATGTATACTTGACTTACTTTGATACGAGTATATCAGCTTGGCATGTAGACAATGTCAATGGATTTCTCAAAGTAAGGTTGATTGGTTCATTAATTGAAGTCTGGTATAATTCCAGTGACAAAGTCGCAATGATATTTGTCACATACCTTTTAAGTAACAAAAATAGGTACTGGTACTTATAACGTAAATAAATATATAAAACTATAGGTTGAAATATAATAAATCTTATGTATGTATGAACACACACACACACACACACACATATATATATATATATATATATATATATATATATATATATATATATATATATATATATATATATATTATGATTTCAAAATTTATCAAATGGCCGATGTCAATGCCCTTATATGAAACATCTTTTAGAAATCCACCTTCTAAGGAATTCAAGCTACTCTCTCTGGTGAAATTGATATGATGAATTATATCAAACAATGCTTTCTGTCATTTTCTTCCTGGCAATTGATGTATCGAGTAACCTGTGTTGTATGGAAGAATGAATCCTACGGCTTAACCTAAAGAAAACTTTATTTCTATTGCTTTACCAACACTCGCTTGAAGTGCGAAGTGTAGGGTTAGCATGGCTTCTTTCGTCTCCTGTCATAAGTCTCATTCTTGATCTTCAATGTAAGTGAGTGGGTAAGATATAAAACGTTGATCTTGTGTTTAGATAAGTCTAAAGTCACGAATCACATTACCAGGTATGCTGAACTTTTACTGACAAAGAATTTCGTATTGCTTGGGGTAGGTCATATGACAATTATCTATGGAGTTAAACAGGCGTTCAACAATTCGGGGGATGGGAGGTACAGGGGAAGAAACGTTATAACAACGTCACTGAGGGACGTCATCACTTTTGCGAATGTGTGGGTGGCTAAGACTGGCTTTAGCCTCATTTTCTTAAGTAAAAAAGGTAATGAAACGTAATTGGCAATGCACAGTATTTCCCAAAATTAGGCCATTGTATGAAGCGCTCCCTGCTTTGATATCATGGAAATCCATCAGTTATTTTAGTAGTTATTTAAAAAAAAACACTATTACACGGCCTCTGGAAACGATAGTAGGTTCATGGTCCTAAATATCACTTTGTCGTGATATACCGACATTTAAATCATAGGCCTCATCTCTATCATCATCAGGAAAAGTTTCATCTATGTTTCTTCAAGTGAGAATATTTTGATCACCCTTTAGCTCTTCGTCATCATCACTGTATCCATCACATTCATTATCAGTATATTCATTATATTCACAACCCTATTTATTGTCTAAAATCTTCATGATTTGAGCAGTATCAAGCCCATGCTGCAATGATGTCACTCCTGGCTGATAATCTCCACTCAAACCTGCAAACAATATACTGTGTTCACATCCATCACTGACTAATTCAAGTATGCTGTTAAAGTCCATCTCATGAAATTCTCACAGACTTGAGTTACAAGTTTGCCAATCATTATATTAAATCCCATGGTAGCCAAACGCACCAGAAAATACAATTTTTTTTTCGGCCGTGTTGTTCATATGAAATGTGCATATGCAAATATAGGTCACCAGCAAACCATATAAATACATGCATGTCATGGATTAAGTGTTAAGCAATTAGAAAGTTGTTCAGTGTAAAGCTTTGAAGGGGTTCTGGGTGGCAGTACTTGCAAGCTGTTTCCTTTGTTCTCACAAACCTTTTTAAGACCTCAGCAGCTGCTTTTATGTCAGCACATGCGTGAATACACAAGTTTATGTGAGAAGATATCCTTCTTTATTGGATGACGTATGATTTTTCTTCCTGGCATTAGATTGGCTATTTTGAAAAAGAATATTCTACAGTAAACTAGGAAAACTGATTGGTAAACTTGTGACAGGAGTGGGGTAGTCATTGATATGAAGACAGCATCTAGACAAGTATTTATAGGCTCCCGAGGTGTCACATAAGCGTGACAACTGCATATTAATATTTGATGGCTTTTGTCAATAAGCTTTACATTGGCATAAAATAAACAATATAATAATGGGGGGTTAAAAAGATTTTAAATTAGTTTGTTACTTTAGCAGCTTTTGACATGGAGTCTGATGGTGGTTGCAGTGTAGAAGAAAAATTAGATACGTCATATTTCTTAAATTTGAATGGGTATAGTAATACTGTTAGACAGGTTGTCTTGCAGGAGATATGCAGGTTTTTGGCGATCAATGGTGATTCGATCCTCTTTTCTACAAATGTTGAAAATGCTTTCAGAGTACGACAGGTAGAAAGATATTGGCTCTTATATGGTGTTGTAAGCGGTGGTTTGCAAGCGTTGGTGTGTATGTGTATTGCGGTGTGTAGATTCTTTGGTATTTGCTGCTTTTGTTGAGGCTTGGAAGTCTGAATGCAGTGGGTAAATTTCCCCACAGCATGACGTAGTCACTGGAGATCAATGAAGGAGGTGGTGGATGGAAAATATTCCACAGGGACTACCAATGGGTTACCATGTACTATTTCAGCCGCTGAGACATCCATGGTGTCCTTGGGAGTGGTCCCCAGTCCAAGGAGGACCCAGGGAAGGTGTGGAAACCAGCTGGAATCGTTGCAATGGGACATTAAAGCTGCTTTGAGGGTACAATGGAAATGTTCCATCATTCTATTGGCTACATGATTGTAAGCAGTAGTCTGATGCAAGATGATGCTGAGAAGATGCCCTAAAAAAGACCCAAACTGAGAAATGAAAGAGGCACCCCCGTTGGAAGTAATGTGCTCTGGGATGCCGACTCTTGTTATTCATCCAGAAAGTAATACAGCTGTACGTGTGGTGGATGTTGCGTCTTTCACGGGGATAGCTTCAGGCCAGTAAGGGGAGTGATCAATGACTGTGAAAAGCTACCATTATCATTGAGACATTGGTAGGAGGTTGAGCATGACAACATGAATTTTGACAAAAAGATGTAAGGTTGATGAAATGTGCTTATACTTGAATCTCTGTGTTGATGTACCTTTGGCGAGGGCCCAATCTTTAGTATCTCTAGTAATACCATGCCATAGCTTTGCAGTAAATCTGCATAGGGGTGTGAAAGGTCATGGATAAATTGAAGCAACTGTTGTCAAACGGAGGCAAGTATCCACGGATGTGGCCTATTGACACTGATGTTACAGAAAAGGGTAGCATTGTGGTCAATGAAGACAACGTTTTCCCAGCAGAGGCAAATGCAGGATGTCCTACAGGTTTGGTACGTAGGGTCCTTTTGTTGAGCTTCTGCCAAGTCTTTGTAACCTATTATCAGGTGGGCAGTGGCTAACTTGTTTCTGGAAATGGAGTTGGCAATGAGATACAGTTTACCATGGATGTGTTGAATGATACAGTTGCATTCATAAATGGCTAAGAAATGTCGACGTTGACAGGCAGACCAGATGTTGTACTATCAAGTGAAGGCTTGCTTAAGGGGCATATGGTCCATGTGAATAATGAAGGACATGATCTTTAAGAGGTTGCAGAAGTGATGGACAGCCAAATGCACTACTAATAGTTTGCGGTTGAAGGGGGAGTAGCTGGATTCTGTCTTGAGTGCTTTCTACTGAAGAAGGCCAATGTGTGGGGCAATCCACTGATAATTTGTTTAAGTTATGCCCCTACATCCTACGTCACTGACTGTGGAGAGTATGCAGCTGGCACTGGAAAGGGTAGCAGTTGATAAGGCTTTTTTGGCGAAGGCCCTTTCATAAAGGAGGCCCGTCTTCAGATTTATTGCCTTGCCTTTGAGAGAGTTGTAGAGCTGGGGAAGACTGTCAAGGAATGGTGATAGTAGTTCACCATGCCCAAGAACTCTAGCAGGCTTTGATGGTTGAGGGTGTGGGAACTTCTGTACTGCTGATACCTTCTCAGGGAGTGGGTGAACACTTTCAGGATTGATGCGATGACACAAGAATGCCATTTCCTGGGCATGAAAGGTACACTTGTCATACCTGATTACAATGCCATTCTGCAGCAAGTGATTAAGGACTATGTAAGATGATGTAGATGGTCTTGATTTGAGAGGGAGAATATTAGTATGTCATCTATATAACACACAGAAAGGAAGGTCCCTTAAGATGCCATCCATGAGTCACTGAAATGGGGTTCCTACATTATGAATGCTAAAGTCGGACTAATTGGAAATATATGTAAAAAATGGGGTGGCGATGGCAGTCTTTGGGGTAGTTTTCTAGATTCATGGGCACCTAATAATAACCCTTCAGTAGGTCGAGGGTCAAAAATACTTTAGCACTCTGAAGGTGGAGGCTAACATTGGTGATGTTGGGGAGAGGTTAGCAATCTGGTTCTGTCTGGATGTTAAGACATCTGTAATTTTCACAAGGGTATAGCAATACTTCCTTCCTCTGGACATTGTACAGGAGCGACGATCATGGGCTTGCAGCATTTTGACAAAGGTCTATTTCTTCCATTTCATTGAATGTGGGCTTAGTAGCTGACCCCTGTCTGGTGCAAAACCTCTGACTCTTTCAAACACTATGGTCCCTATCATTTTGATATGAGTGTCTGGAATGGTTCTGGGCAGATGTCAGGATATAAAGTGAAAAAATGGGCATGGGTATCCCTGGGTGCTCTGATGTAGAGAGCAAGATGAGAGGGAGCATGTGATGAAAGTGCGAATGAGTAAGAGCTAGTGTTGTCTAAGAGTCGATGTGTGACATCAACCTGGAGGTAGAAATGGACAAGGGAATCCACACTGATAAGAGGCAGTGTATTATCGGTGACGATGAAATTACATTGTAACTGGGCGCCCACAAAACAAGTGTCATCGGCTTGTAACCATGGGTGGGGATAGCAGATCTGTTGGTGGCTACTACGAGTACATCAGCAGTCTTGGAATGATGGGATCACACCCTATAGAGGGAATGGGGTGGGGGGGGGGAGTAGACCGAGGCTGCTTCCACAGGAGATAGCCTACTTACATGAGTTTTTAGCAGCACCCGTAAACTGGAGTTGTAGTATCATAGCTGAGAACGAGCATCGTCATCCAGTGGCTGTTGAGGGTGTTAGTTGGGGTGTGGGCATGAGCCCGCATAGGTGGGTGGTGGGATTTTTCAAGTTGCCCAGGCACATCATGAGGTCAACATTGATGTTCTACATCATATATTTCAGCTTCATTTGGCATTATATAATTGTCCCCTTCATCAGATGTGGAGTTGTTGATGGAGTTCTTAATGGTGGAGAAATGGCTATCCATAATGGTATCGACTCTAATCATCAGGTCCTTCGCGGACAAAGTGTCCTCATCGGGAAAGGGGCTTGCACAGGTTCTTGCAGGTGCTGTACCTGAAAGTCCAGAATTAGGTTCACCTCTAGGAAACTGTCTGTAGCAGGATGAAGACGAGCAATACTGATCATTTCTCTGAGGGTTATTGAAGCCTTTTATCCTCCAAACTTTTTTGAGAGAGAGAGAGGAAAAATCTCGGCTCTACGGGCAGCAAGCGATGGTAAGTACTGCTCTAGGAAGAATGATTTGAGGGCATCATTATTATTATTATTATTGCATGATAAGTTACAACCCTAGTTGGAAAAGCAGGATGCTATAAGCTCAAGGGCCCCAACATGGAAAATAGCCCAGTGATGAAAGGAAACAGGGAAAAATAAAATATTTTAAGAATAGTAAAAACATTAAAATATATATTTCCTATATGAACTAAAAAAGCTTTAACAAAACAAGCGGAAGAGAAATTAGATAGAATAGTGTGCCCGAGTGTGCCCTAAAGCAAGAGAACTCTAACCTAAGGAAGTGGGAGACCATGGAACAGAGGCTATGGCACTACCCAAGACTAGAGAACAATGGTCTGATTTTGGAGTGTCCTTCTCTTAGAAGAGCTGCTTACCATAGCTAAAGAGTCTCTTCTACCCTTACCAAGAAGAAAGTAGCCACTGAACAATTACAGGGCACTAGTTAACCCCTTGACTGTATGGGGGCATCTCTTTTCTTACATGGCGAGTCGGAAATTTCTGGGAAGTCGTTGTTGCGGCTTGGAGCGATGATGTAGTCGGCTTTGATGCTTGATCGGATCACACCCATCATGCAGAACTGAATCTTGACTTACTGAAAACTGGCAAACACATCTTTGCTGGTGAAGGGTGGGAGCATCACTGTAGCAGCATGGACAAATGAGTCGGGATCGGTGGATACTGCAGACAAAACATGGAGTTGGGAAGCGGGCTGTGTATCCGTAGGGATCACTGGTGTAATGGGAGTTGCGGCATTAATACAAAGACAGTTCCTGAACAACTAAATTTATTTAGAGACATCACAAACATTGTTAGTGGCCCCATGGGTCACATAAGAGAGACAATGGCATGTGTATGCGTAAATTCAACGGTTTATTTCAATGAGGTTATATAATAACAAAATAATAATAGACTTAAAGTTAACTTGTTACTTCAGCGGCTATTTGATGTGGAGTTTGATGGAGATTGCAGTGTAGAAGGAAACGTATGCTAGGCATACTTTTTTATTTGTATGTACATTGTTTGCTGCACGTGCATTACAAACTAATGAGACAATTACATTATGTATTAATACAGAGAATAGGGTATAGTAAGTTGGTTGATATGATAAGTTTTGTATCTGGTGGTTTATGTAATCTTTATGAGAAACAAAAATGAATAGAAGTTTAAGTTAGAGAGGATAAGAAGTATAAACAAAGCCAAGTGAGCTTTACAAGAATAAAGAGAGAATAGCATATAAGACGAAATTAGACAAAAAATTCAATGGTGAAAGACGCGAAAAATGAATGGGTAACTGTAGATTACTTAAGGTTTTAGGATGAGGCCTCAAATTCACTTAAGTGCTCTTTTGTTTATTGGAAGGTAATACGAGAAACCTGTAGTGGTATTGGGAAATTAAAAAAAAAAAACTTATTTAATGCGTCAATGCATGAAAGAAAAGGACTTGATACGCAGGTATACTAACGTCTAGTGTGAAATTTAAACGTCAAATGCTTCCATCACCCTCTGAATTTAGCAAAAAAAATTATCTTCACTATCTTTAAATCTAGGTTTATCAAAACACAATTTGATCCGTCCCAAAGATTATCATTACTTTGTAACTAGCAATTAAATGTATTGATATGCTGTATTAGTTCATTCAATTACTAGAATAATGGCATGATATAGGGCAGTGGATTTCAAAAGGTCTCTCTCTCTCTCTCTCTCTCTCTCTCTCTCTCTCTCTCTCTC
>NC_090745.1:36342574-36350299 GCF_036898095.1 Palaemon carinicauda
AATCCATTGTTGACAAATTCTAGTAGCTTATGTTCCTCTGTGTTTGATGTAGAATTCATAGTTTCTCAGTTCACTGTTGCATTGAAGTCTTCCACTAGGTTAGCTAACTTATTGTTAACTTCTTGTCCAAGTTGTCTATACAGCTCTTCATCCTGTTCTTGTGTTTGATGTGGTGGTTTGTATATTACTAGTATGGACATGTTTTTTTTTCATATAGTGTTGATGTTTGCACCTGTCACTTCACATTTGGATTCTAATTTAATTTCTCTGGGGTTTCAGGGATTTTTAGCATAGAGCATTACCCCTCCACCTTTTTTGGTATGGCGATCCTTCTTGAAAAGCTTGAAGCCTGGGATTTTGTATTCGATGAGATCCTTTGTTTTTTCCTGGATCTAAGTCTCAGTAAGCCTATGACATCTAGTTCCTCACTAGGTATCATTGCCCTGGAGTTTTCCATTTTGTTTCTAGCTGACTGAGCATTGAATTGTGCCACTTTGAGGAAATTTTCTTTCTTTTTTCTTTTCCTATGATAATTTGCTAGTTTCCCTGATTTACTGTTTTAGTTTTACTTTAATCTGTATTATTAATTTTTTCAGCCAAATTTCATCTACTTTTTTTTTAGAGGATTTTGTAAGGGTCTAGTCTGTTCTTGTTCTAATGTGTTTAAGTAATTGTACAGGCTGAGATTTAGTTGGTTTCCTCATACTCTCTTGCCTTCTTTACTAAAGTGTATCCGTCTTTTTTTTTTTCCTTTTTTTTTTGTTATGACTTACTCTCGTTGTAGAAAGTGTCCCAGAGATTTATAGATTTAATTTTCTTTCTCTGGCATGTGGCCTTAAGCCTTTCGTTTATCCCTATTGCCTTACTGAGGGTGAAGTGACTGACATTGAGTCTTGGGAGAAAACCTATAACTATGGTATTATTGATCTTGTTTCTAGCTTTTTCAACAGTTTTCTTTCTAGATGCTCAACCAAAGGTTCTGCTTGGCTAGCAGTATCCTTTCTAAGAAATAGGTCATTTCCAGTTGCATGAATAATAACAGTGGTTTTATTGTTCTCTGATGAAGTTTTACTAACCACCTCTTCTATCTTCTATACATTGGCACCTGGATCGGACTTTACCTTCCTCCTCTTTTTGAGGCCGAAGTACTCTCCTTGGTTCTTCACCAGTCTCCAAATAACAATGTCTCGTCTTCCTTTTCTTCTGCTAGGGAGCTGAAATCTGTTTTTGGTGGTAGTTGCATTTGTAGGCTGTTATTTAGTCTTCTTGGCCTTTAGCTACTCTTCCTCTTGTGGGTTTCATGAACTCTATGCTCTGATTGGTTATTGCCTCTCTAGGTTCTATCCTTTATTTTACCTTATTTTGTATTTCTTGTATGCTAATCCATTTTCTACCACATCATCTATGACTTCTTTGTTCCTTATTTCTAATTGTTGGAACTTAGGACAGGACTTTTATCAATTGTTTTCTTAGTTCTTGGATTTAATTTTTCAATTTTTCTATTTCCTGTTCATGCTGACAGAACAGACATACGCTATTACGGTACAAGTTTGCAGAGCACTCTCCTGCGAAGTCTACACACCATTTGTTTATTTGGCATATCTAACATTTGTGCTTTAACTTCAGTTTCTCACTCATGATTAAATTTCTCTGTGATATTGGCCAATGACTACATTTGGAAATCATGCCCAATAACTACTATAATTATCAGCTTTGTGACCACTAGTGTAAAAAATGGGCGGCTGATAGTTACTCACCTTCTGCCTCATCTGCTTAATCCTGGGCGACTTTCTATATTTTCTGGCCCTAACCTCCCATAAGTGCTCGCAAATCAACAGTTACGTCTCCTCAAAGTTGGGCTGTTCCTAACGTGCCGCAGCTCCCAGCTGAGCAGCACAAGGGAGAAGCCTGTTTTCCTCGCAGGAGTGACAGCGGAGGGCTAGCACTTACTGGGATTTCCGGACATCCAAGAACAGCCAGACTCTTAGTTACTACTGATTATTACCAAGAAGCAGCAACAGGGTTTTTTTGTTGGCCAGGACACCATCAAAGCACAAAAGCTATGTTAACCTCATGAGCAGTTGAGCCTATCTTGCTAGGCGTAGGTCACAGGGAGTGGTTAGCTATTACATGTTAGGAATATGCTTTGCGGGGCACTTATAGCACTATTTCATTCTTGCGTGCCCTGTTACTCCGGGATCCCTCTGTTCCAGTCTCTCGAAACCTGTGAGTAAGTTCCCAGCATTGTTTATAGAGGTTCCAAAGCTATGCTCTGACGCATGAGGTAGCTGTCAGCTCTTTAATATCTATGTGTGTATAAGCTAGCTATAAATAGCTATCGTATCTAGGTATTTTTTTTTTTAAGCCAGGAGAGAATGAAAGTTAAGGATTTTGATAGAAGAGTTGAGAAAGAGAGAAAAACAGGGATATGAAAATAAAAATGATTTAATAGTGGTTTTACCAACAAGATTAAACTGAGCGGGTTGGAGAAAAAACCTCTCCGGCGCCATCACCACCTCTTCATCGCACTGCGCAAGCTCTCTCACTACACCAAAGTGCCGGCCATCGAGAGAGAGAGAGAGAGAGAGAGAGAGAGAGAGAGAGAAATTGACTGCTAGGAAACAGTGGATAAAACACCAAAAATTAATCTATCGATGGCAAAAACCTTGAGGTACATTAACTAACTCTTTCAAGAAACACCTCCTCAGTGAGTAAGGTTCCCTACTGAGAGAGAGAGAGAGAGAGAGAGAGAGAGAGAGAGAGAGAGAAAATAAAACACTAAAATTTAACTTTCAGATGGCAAAAACCTCAGGCTGCATTACCAAACTCCTTAACTAAAAACCTCATTAGGGTGTAAGTCTCCATAATGAGAGAGAGAGAGGAGAGAGAGAGAGAGAGAGAGAGAGAGGTGCCTTGACAGCTAGGGACAGTCCATAAAACTCTGATAATCAACTTCTAGATGGCAGAAACGTCAAGGTATATTAACTAATTCTTCAAGGAATGACATCATTAGTGTGTAAGGATCCCTATCGAATGACTAAGAGAGAGAGAGAGAGAGAGAGGAGAGAGAGAGAGAGAGGGGGGGGGGCGTTTACAGCTAGGGGCAGTGCATAAAACACTAAAAATTAACTTATGGAGCGCAAAGCCTCAGGCTACATTAACTAACTTCTTAACGAACGCCCTTCTTGATTTGTGTGCGTGAGAGATAGCTAGGGACAGTGCAAAACACTAGACATTAACTTCTTGTTTGCAAAAACCTCGGGCTGCATCAACTAACTAACGAAAGCCCTTATTGTTTAAGTCTCCAAACTGAACGAGAGAGAGAGAGAGAGAGAGAGAGAGAGAGAGAGAGAGAGACTGCATAAAACCCTAGAAATTAACTTCTTTGGCAAAAGCCTCTGGGTGCATTAACTAATTACTTAACGAAAGCCATTATTGTGTTAAGTCTCCATACTGAATAAGAGAGAGAGAGAGAGAGAGAGCAGAGAGAGAGAGAGAGAAAGAGAGAGAGAGAGGGGGGGGGGGGCGTTGACATTCAGGGGCAGTGCATAAAACACTGAAAATTAACTTGTGGAGACCTAAACCACGGTCTGCATTAACTAAATCCGTAAAGAAAGCCCTTCTTGGTGAGTAAATCTCACCACTGAATGAGTAAGACAGAGAGAGAGAGAGAGAGAGAGAGAGAGAGAGAGAGATTTGTTGACAGCTAGGGACAGAGCACACAACACTAAAAATTAACTTGTGGAGCGCAAAATCTCTGGCTTCCTTAGCTAACTTCTTAACAAAAGACATTAGTGTGTAAGTCTTCCTACTCAATGAGTAAGGCTGAGAGAGAGAGAGAGAGAGAGAGAGAGAGAGAGAGAGAGAGAGATATGGGTGGTGACAGCTAGGGACAGTGCATAAATCTCTAAAAATTACCTTCTCGATGGCAAAAACTTCGGGCTACATTAACTAACTCTTTAAGGAAAGACTTCCTTAGTGTGTGAGGCACCCTACCGAATGAGTGAGATAGCTGCATTAACTAACTCTTTAACGAAAGACCTCTTTAGTATATAAGACTGCCCAATGTATAAGTAGAACAGAGTGTTAAAAGGGGTTACAAGAATTTTGGATGTGTCAAAGACTTTAATCCATCTGCGGTGACTCCATTCGCTCTTTGGTAGAGTGATTTAGTTGAAACGTTTAGAGAGTTCTTATGATCTATTCTAACTTATTATCAAACTCGTTTACACTATTTACTGTTCACTACATCTACTGGAAGTCGATTCCGATTATTTGGTATTTTGTAGGTAGAAAAATTGCCACATTGAGGTGTGTTGTATCTTTTCAATTCCTGTTTGTAACCATTACCTCTCGACTGATTTCTGGTATGCGTGAATAGATTGTTGTAATCTATATTTGTTATTCCTTTAAGAATTTTGGATGCCTCTATTAACTGTCCCCCTAGTCGTCAAGGTTTTAGATTAATCAAGTTCAAACATTCCATCCTCCGTTTATATCCAGATCGCCTAGCTGTTAAACTAGTTTAGTGGCTCTAGCATGTACTGCTTCCAGTCAATCTATATCCTTCTGAATACTTGGAGCCCAGAATTGGATTCTGTATTCTAGATTGGGCCTTTCTAGTGATGTGTACAGTTGTAGCACAGTGTCTTTGTTTCTGTATTTGTATTGTCTCTTTATTTAGCCTATTAGTTTTTGTGCTCTATTTTCAGTTTTAATGCTCTGTTTGGTGAATTTCAAATTCTTGCTGATAATAATACCGAGATATTCCTCCTGGTCCACACTTTCTATTTCTTAACCCAACAGGGAGTAATCTGATTGTGGGTTACTATAGCCTACATGCAGGATTTTACATTTTCCGCAGTTTGAAGGCATTTGCCATTTTTTGGATCATTTATGCCTAGTTTAGTAACATCGGAAAATTTGGCTATACTACTAGTTAATCCTGTCTTTGTCGTTAATGTAGATTTTAAATAGCATTGGGCCAAGGGCGGACCCTAGAGGTACTCCGCTTGTAACAGCTGCCCCAAAATGAAACTTCTCTATTTACAACTCCCTATTTTCTGTTTGTTAGCCAATCTTTGATCCATTCAGCTGACTTGTCAATTTTGCCTAGTGCTCTGATTGTGAGCATTTATTTTCTATGAGGAACTTTGTCAAGTACTGTTAAGTACTGTATATGATTTCTGTTGCCCCTTCATTTGCTATTAATGCCGAGCTATATGTGGAAAAATTCAAAACATCTTGTCACACATGATCTCTTTTGTCTAAAACTATGTTGGTTGTCTATCAGAAGATTATTTTTCTCTATATGTTCTTCCATTGAATCTACTATAATTGATAAACATTTTTTTGCAAGAAACTGAAGTTAGACACACAGGGATGCAGTTGCCACGTTCTTCTTTTTGTCCCTTCTTGTACATTGGGGAACATTGCCTAGTCTCCATCCGTCTGGTGCCTTCCATTCGTTGGCCGCTGTTTTGAACATTTTGTAATAGTGTGGGGTTATCTTCTTTCTTCTCTAGAGAGAGAGAGAGAGAGAGAGAGAGAGGAGAGAGAGAGAGAGAGAAAGGGGCATTGGCAGCTAGAGCCACTGCATCAACACCAAATATCAACTTCTGTATATCAAAATCCCTGTGGTATATTGAATAGCTCTTTAAAGAAAGAGATCGTTAGTGTGTAACGCACTCTACCGAAGGAGTAAGAGAGAGAGAGAGAGAGAGAGAGAGAGAGAGAGAGAGAGAGAGAGAGAGGCATTGACTGCTAGGGCCAGTGCAACAACACTAAATATCAACTTCTGGATGGCAAAATCCATGGGGTATATTAAATAACTCTTTAAAGAAACAGATCGTTAGTGTGTAACGCACTCTACCGATGAGGTAAGATTAAGAGAGAGAGAGAGAGAGAGAGAGAGAGAGAGAGAGATAGGCGTTAACAGCTAGGGACAGTGCATGAACTCAGGCTACATTAATTAATTCATCAATGAAGGCCCTATTTGGTGTGTAAATCTCACCACTGAATGAGCAAGACAAAGAGAGAGAGAGAGAGAGAGAGAGAGAGAGAGAGAGAGACGTTGACAAGTGACAGCTAGGAACAGGGCATAAAACGCAAAAAATTAAATTCTGGATGGCAAACACCTCGAACTGCATAAACTAACTCCCTAACGAAAGACTTCCCTAGCGTTTAATGCTCCCTACCAGATGAGTATGGTTTTGAGAGAGAGAGAGAGAGAGAGAGAGAGAGAGAGAGAGAGAGAGAGAGGCGTTGGAAGCTGGGGGACATTGCATAAAACACTATAAATTACCTTCTGGATGGCAAAAAACTTGGCTTCTTTAACTAACTCATAAAATAAAGGCCTCCTTAGTGTGTAAGGCTCCTTACTGAATTAGTAACATTGAGAGAGAGAGAGAGAGAGAGAGAGAGAGAGAGAGAGAGGCGTTATCAGCTAGGAACAGTGCATAGAATACTGAAAATTAAATTGTGGATGTCAAAAGCATCAGGTTGCATTAACTAACTCCTAAAGGAAAACCTCTTTATTTTGTGAGGCTCCATACCAAATGAGTAAGATTAAGAGAGAGAGAGAGAGAGAGAGAGAGAGGAGAGAGAGAGAGAGAGAGAGCATAAAAACAAAAAGTTACCCTGTAGAGTGTAGAGCATATAACCTCAGGCCTGCATTAACTAATTCCTTAACGAAAGGCCTTAGTGTGTCAGTTTCCCTTCTGAATGATGAGAGAGAGAGAGAGAGAGAGAGAGAGAGAGAGAGAGAGAGAGAGAGATTGCACAAAACACTAAAGAATAACTTCTCGATGGTAAAAACATCGGGGTACATTAACTAACGTTCAAAGGAAAGACCTTTTTTTAAGGCTCCCTACAGAGAGAGAGAGAGAGAGAGAGAGAGAGAGAGAGAGAGAGAGAGTTAGGGAAAGTGCATAAGACTAAAAAATTAACCTCTGGATGGCAAAATCCTTGGACTGTATTAACTAACTCTTTAAGGGAAGACTTCCTTAGTGTATAGGGCACCCTACTAGACATGAGAGAGAGAGAGAGAGAGAGAGAGAGAGAGAGAGAGAGAGAGTGCATAAAATCTAAAAATTTACTTCTCGATGGCAAAATCTTCGGGCTATATTAACTAACTCTCTAAGGCAGTGGTTCCCAACCTTCTTCCAGTGGTGACCCCATTTCAACTTGACCATACTTTTTGCGACCCCACTCAAATATCAAGGTTACCTGTATATTCTCTTTTTAGATAAAAGAATATAATTGAATTTAAGTACACTGTTTATCATTGAATAGTAAAAACCCAAAAATGCTCTTATATATAATATATAATTTCTTTATATAAGACACAATGCATAATAGAATGTTATTGATATAAATAACACAATCATTATCTTGATAATAAACAACGATGTTCATGTCATTTATGTGATGGTTAGAATTGCTTTTCCATCAACCAGTATCTCAATCTGCAGTGATGTTCTCGATAAAGCACAACGTAGTTCATCTTCAGCATGGAGATTAATTTTCAACTTCGACTTTATTAAAAGTACAAATGAAAAGGTCACTTCACACATGTGTCGAAGAAGAGGGCATACCATTTTAAGCATACCTTCAGCCAAATTTGGATATCGACGTAACTGCTTTATTCAAATTGAATTAGGGAATTAAGGTCAGCTTTGGCAATGTCAGATGTAATAAGATCAGTAAATTTTTATGGATATCTTT
>NC_090745.1:36385799-36393299 GCF_036898095.1 Palaemon carinicauda
CATGCATTTGACAAGACTGAGATTACCAAATAATTCCTCTTTGCTTAAGGGGTCAACTACCAAACTGTAACTGTTCAGTGGTTACTTTCCTCTTGGTAAGGGTAAAAGACATTTTATCTATGATAAACAGCTCTTAGGGGTGAAGGACACTCCAAATTAAACCATTGTTCTCTAGTCTTGAGTAGTGGCATAGGTCCTGTTCCATGATCTTTGGGTACACTTGGGCATACTATTCTATCTTATTTTTCTTCTTGTTATTTTTTGAAGTTTTTATAGTTTATATATGAAAGATATAATTTAATGCTGTTACTGTTCTTAAAATATTTTATCTTAATTGGTCATTGCTTCTCTTGTAGTTTATTTATCACCATGTTTCCTTTCCTCACTGGGATAATTTCCCCGGTTGGAGCCCTTGGGTTTATAGTATCCTCCTTTTCCAAGTAGGGTTGCAGCTTAGGTAGTAAAAATAATGATGATAATAATAGTATTAACAGTAATAATACTAATATGAACACACCTCCACCCCATTTTAAAACGATTTTCATTAATATAAGACAAAGTTATATCCACTCTGGTTTTGTAGAAATATACTCGATTGCAATACTGGATCATGTGATAAGTAAGGAATATATAAGATTGTGTGTGTGTGTGTGTGCGCGCGCGCGCGTGTGTTTGTGAGTAAACGCGGGTGCTTGTGTATGTTTGTTAAGGATATTAGGTGGTAAAGAATTGACATTTGTGGAACTAATTTTCATATACCCCTTAACATATGTCTTGAGTGATACGGATAGCATAAAACATCCACGTATCTTTCATTTCATATTCTAAAGTTAGTAAAATTATACGATAACGGAACATTATAAGTAATATGATAAGTTGGATAGCTATATTGACGAGGAATGAAGATGAAACTCTTCAATTTCTAAAATGAATAAAGTAAATGTATATTGATTATTGATTTTTTCCCTCATCAATAAAGTAAACCATGCACTACAATCGAATAAAATGAAATATATTGTTATTGTTATCATTAAAACCATAATTTTTAATATTGTTACTGATGCTCCAGTTGTTGTTATTATCAATATAATCAATGCAACAGTGATGTAATCTTGAAATCTTGGCGTACATTTTGCTACTTTTCCGTTAGAAGATAGTAGTGGTGTACGACGGCCCCCGGCTTTACTCGCCCTTCATAAGGCACTTTCAAATACCAACAGTACGGTGGAAACTGTCTTTAATAAAACACTTTACAGGACATGCGCGCTCGCCCCTAATCAGATGCAGGCAACGTTGTATTTACCTTTCAATAAGGTTATACCGGAAAAGTTATACCTCACTATTGTTAATATGGAAAGTTTCAATGGTGTTCTGAATAAGAATCCCATTTATTTCGGTCATAATAATCTTAAACACACCGGGGTCGCACTGAATGGTTCCACTTTCTACGACATAAACTCTCAATTCCCCAAAAATTATTCTCATCTTTACTACGAGAGATTAAAATCTTTAGGCTTAACTTATGATCACCAAATTCCTTATGATTGCCAAGAACGCGGTCGGGCGGTCATCGCGTTTAATTTCAAACCTGAAATTGCATTGATGGATATGCTCGAGGTAGAGAAAAATGGGGATTTGAGAATCCATTTAACGTTTGATACGCAAGTCACCGAGAATAGAATTATTTTATTGTTTGGAGAAACCCAGGGAGTGATAACCACTGATCAAACCCGAAATGTATATTGTGACGTCAGGGCGTAATCAATAAAATTTTTCCTACCGCTGTTTAACAGTGCAAAATGTCTGCGTTTCAAATGAATGTTTTTAGTGTAAAATTTTTCCCCACTAAATTCTGTTATTATTCACGCAATGTTATTTTGGATGTATGCTTCCTATAAAACTAAACTGTAATACGTTTTTTATTATCCATATATGTTAATATAAAAGAGAGAGCGAGAGAGAGAGAAAGCGAAAAGGCTTAAAACAAATGGACGGAGAGATGGGTACTTTTCCATAGGCTTACGTTGAAAGGAATGTGTGGCCTCTTTCCCATCAGCCCTGAAATGTAAATCAACCAGCTCTCCCCAAAATCACCGAGAGAGAGAGAGAGAGAGAGAGAGAGAGAGAGAGAGAGAGAGAGAGAGAGAGAGAGAGAGAGAGAGAGAGAGAGAGAGAGAGAGAGTTTACAATCTATAAGACAAATGGACACTCACATAGGCCTGGAATGTGCCCAGGGGCGTGAGTGCTTACAGCAACTCCTCGATTGCACCATGTTCGCACACAAGTGTGTGTCTTATTATATATATATATATATATATATATATATATATATATATATATATATATATATATATATATATATATATATATATATAAAGGATTAAATCCAATATTTGTTCCTCCACTTTTGACCAAACCTTGAACCGGGGGCATTTGCAAACGAGGCCAGTGAACCCTAGCATCATGCCTTGGGGGTGGGGGGGGGGGGGGGGGGGGGTTTGGAGGTGGGGGGGGGGGTTGGAGGTGGGGGGGGGGTTGGAGGTGGGGGCGGCCTTGGTAAACATAACCTCACGTTTAAATCCCCAAACTGAGTCGCAGAGGCAGCCCTATTCCCAAAACTGAGCATCATAGGCGGTCTCGCCTCAAAACTGAGTCGCCACGGCATGCACATCTCCAGAAACTGAGTCGCAGAGTCATGCACATCTCCAAAAACTGAGTCGCCATGGCCTGCATATCTCCAAAAAGTGAGCAAATGAGGAATATCTTCTACTACTGTTTTCTATTTCCAGGATATCCAGCTCATCAAACAATGAGTTGAGGGAATTAGCAAATATTCCCCATGCTTTTAGTCCCTCTTCATTATTATTCCATATGAAATCAAACTCTTTTGTTGTTCTTTGGACCATCTTTAATGCAGCCAATTCATTTGTTTGATGATCCTTATAAAAATGGGTACTTACCTGAAAAATCTTGGCATATATCAATACTCCTGCAATAACTTGGAATTTTGGTAAGCTGTTTTTGAATGAATTCCTTAATTGTTGCAGTGTGATCCAGCACACTAAGTAGTAACACTGGCCGTTGATGCTTTAAACCTCCATGTCCAAATTACAGAATCTAATGCTAAATCCTTATTAGGCTATCTAGTATTTTTCAATGTCTTCACTCTTTAAACAGACTTTTCCCCAAGATTATCGAGAACTTTTCCATAAATTAATTCGTTTGTAATTTTCTCGCATTAAAACAGTTGTTTCTTCGATCAAATCAAACACATTTTTAGATTCGAGACAACAAACAGTTGAATTTATCATCAAGAGGTTAAAGTGATTGGAATAGCGATGTGTAAAAGCAGAGGTTGATGCATCACTTTTAATTAGTGCATGTAAACAAACATATTTCCCAGACATTGGCTGCCTCATCATATGACCTACAATTATACTTCTAGGATGCAGACCTAATGAGCACAATGGTCTGGAAACATTTATATACAGACCTTTACCTGTTGATGATGAAGAATCACACATGTTAAACAATCTTTTTTTTTACCACTCCATCTTTGAGATACCTTACGAACACTGCTAACTGGTCTACAATTCCAACATCTCGTGTCGAGTCTCCTTTAACTCCATATTCTCCACTTCAATGACTTCCTTCCCTATGGTTTATTTTATTCGTGTCCCTATAATATTCATCAACTTATTGATAGTTGTTTTAGATAGCAGAGTTATCAATGATGCTCAGCCTTTGCTTCCTTTGCTTTTGCTTTCTGAAATTTCCTTCCGATTTATGCTAAGCACTCTTGTCTCATTCAAATGCTCTTTTAGTATGGAGTCATACATGCTAATCAATATTACTAGAGGTAAAAAGTTTCCGCTATTGCTGTTCTCCATGTCACTTTTATTGTATATTTTTGTATAATTTGGTATCTTTCTTAAAAAAGCAAAATTTATCTGGCTATATTTGACAGTTATTAATGAATACAAAAGAAACAGTCAAACCTTTGATACTATACACATAAACACACATCTACTCAGAATATTATCTTTTTTTCCATACACTGACAAAAACAGGCTATTTTTAAAGCTGATGTAATAACTTGAAGAATATCAGGACAAGAAAACCATACAAAAGCATTTTATGAAAGTTGAAAACATTCTTCTAGATTTGTCAATATTTTTGCCCCTAAGATGAAAGCATTTTTGTAGATTTGTCAATATTTTTGCTCTCTTTCTCTTTCTTTTTCGTACTCCTTTTTACTCAATAATTATTTTTGAAAGGGGCTCGGTTGATACTCACAAGGGAAGGTCTTGGTGGGAAATTCCTTCCCACCCCGGCCCAGTCCGACACTGGATTATACAATAGTAAATTTACATGATGGTGTTCAAGTTGGTGGAAATGTAAAACGTCATGTTGATCAATTGCAGCCATCAGATAAAAATCCAATAGATCATTCAAATATTAGAGGGAAAATTTTACGTAGTTAGAGTAGATGAATCTAATGTTAACCAAGATGTTCAAACATTAAGTGTAGAATCAGAATCTATTCATGCACCAGTTTAGGATGAAGTTAGAGTACTTCCCTATAGGATGAATAGAGGGAAGCTACCTAAGAAATTATATTTGTAATTCTTTTTACAATGTCGAGATAAGGGGGAGGAGGCTATTATGTATTAAGTGTAATTTGTACTGTAATACAATAAACGCTACATGTATTGAAAGTAATGTTATATCATATTTCACTAATAGAACCTGTTTTGAATTTAACTATAAGTGTTGTCGCGTATATTCTAGAGTACTGATTCCTGTAAAAGTTACCTCAAAGATGGGATATGATTCTTCTTATTTTTGTACTGCCTATGAGATTAGAATCTTTTATAGTGATGCTCATTTGTTATTTTCGTATCATTTATTGTTTAAATGACGCCAATCAGAGTAGAAGCGCCATAGAGCTCGCCATCGGCAGTCGCAGTAATGAAGGTAATAGAAATAAAGAGAATTTATAATACAGCGAACTTCTTTATTAGCAACCAGGCTCGGCAACGTAGGATGAGATACATCACACCAATAAACTCATATCGTATTGCAGGTAAGACCCAGAGCAGATTAGTTAATAGAATCATATATGAATAAACTACCATAAGAATCATCACATACATAGGGGTATTTATTCAGCCATGAGTTATTTCATTTTCCCAATTCTTAGCGCTAATATCTCTGGTGTTAAGTTGAGTTAAGTCCCCAAAAGTGGTTTGTGGCTTAGGCGAAAAATCTCTTTGCATCTTGGTCGGACTGAAAGGGTTAAAAATTTTCTTTAAGGTGACATTAATTACAATTCTATTTTCTGTAAAATATCTAAATTATTATCTGTTAATTTTCATATAGCAAAAGAATATTCCAAAGTGAAAAGTGGGAAGGATTCATTTGTATTTTTTTAAATCTGGCCAAATAGAAAGCTTCTATTACTTTCAACATTCTTTCACAGTATGATGTCGACACCTTTTTTCCAATGTAAGCAGAGTTTTATTTTTTTTTTCAGGCTCTTCAACATGCTTGATGGTAGTCGAGGTATTATGTGAATTGCTCACTCCTTTCTTTTATGAGTAGGTACATTTGCAGCCTCTTGTGAAAAAAAAAAAGATTCTTATTTATTATTTTCATATCCAGGCAACTGTTCTTTTATTAGTTTGTAATGAAGGGTGAGGGGAGGTGCTCTACACATAGGTAATAGTGCCACACTGATATATCCAAGACTGAGATACCTAATCACAATACCTATAGTTGGATCCCATGTAATCATTACATCTCCTTCTCAGTCTATATAAAGTGTATCGACCGAACAAGGTGTTACAATATTGGCAAAATTAAAAAAAAGGAGTATCTTTCTGGTCTGCAGATAGGTTTTGTGTAAGTGTCACGTAGCACATAAATATCAGGGGAGCCTTGGAATTATTAGTTGGATTAATGACTGAATGATTGATGCATTCAACTGAGTTCCAATAGGAGAAGAAACATCTAACAGTGCGCGGCTTCCCAGGGATAAACAAGCTTAATTTCAAAATCTATATCCCTCTCAAGGGTGAAGTCTATATCACTGTTCCAAGTTATTAATACTCCTTTTGTCCTTCTGGTATTTATATTTTATCAACCTTGAATGGCTTCAAAATAAGGATATTATTCATTGTTGTCAAAGATTGAAAAAATAACCATAAGAACTAAGCGAAAAGCCACCACCTGTGCTAGTCAAGTGTTAGATGGATCAGTAGAAAACGGTAATTGTGACTAAACAATAGAATGAAAACAAAAGGATAAAAAAAGGAATGCTGCATCAAATCCATTTCACAGACCATTTTTCCGCTAATGACACTAGCATACCGAAGCACCTAAACATATTACGTGCCTATAAAGGAGGCACAAGTATAAGCAGAAAATAGAAATTTAGTTGGCAGAAGTATTACAAAAATGTAATCTGCTTTCTTCAACCTGGATAACCTTCAAGGGGTTTCCAAAGGAATAACTATCATTCTCATGGCATATGGTGTGACTATTGCCATCCCTACAAATAAGCACCTAACGGGATTGAATATGCGACATTTCATCAAAGTTTCACCATTACCTTTGAACAGGTATAATGGTCTGAGTAATAACTTCTATCTATCTGGAGAGAATATGTTCATGGTTTTGGGAAAAATCTCCCTTAATGACGTTAAAATAAAATGAAGGGAAACAGAAATGAGTAGAATAGAGCATATGTCAAGACAGTCCTCTCATCTAGCAAAGATTCTAGTGCGAGACACATGTGTTCTCTTTTGCACACCTCATGTAATGATGGAACCAATTCACACTGAGTAGGTAGCAAAAAGACTTCCAGTTGCAATCTCATTTTCCAATAAGAAAATTACCATTAGTTTTAGTGATAAAGGATTTTTTTTATGACAACACGGTTTACTTATAAAGGAGTTTATTAAATATGCACTGAAACACAAATTACATGATCGTGATATATTTCATCATAACTGAAGCTACAGTTAAAAGGCCAAGTGATATATTCTAAATTTGCTAAATTATCTATAGTAATATTTTTTTATTTCTTGCAAACCTATAAATACATGTAAATATTTAAAAAAAGCGGTTCATGAACGAACATATATATCATTATCATTATATTTCTTTCGAATATCAAGCCGCAGAGGCCTCTTAAGAATTCACTTTACCTTTGGAATATATTTTATTCACAGAAGATATATATATATATACATATACACACACACACATATATATATATATATATATATATATATATATATATATATATATATATATATATACATGTATATATATATATATATATATATATATATATATATATATATATATATATATATATATATATATATATATATATATACATGTATATATATATGATAATTGCATAAAATTTTGTCAGGGTTCGAATCTATGCCTTTTGGATTATTATAAAGAAGTAACAGAATACTGAGTTAT
>NC_090745.1:36398299-36438299 GCF_036898095.1 Palaemon carinicauda
AGTCATTCCGTCATCGGGATCATTTCCTCTTCTGACATTGCTACACACATGTACATGCACATTTACAAACATAAGCATACATATACACAAAGACTATAATATATGGCTTGATTCTAAAAGCATTGATTTTATATTTTTTTCCTTTCTAGTAATTATACATATTATTTACTTATTCGTATAATTTATATTTCTAGTTGCCTTTAGCCTATTTTCCACAATAACAAAATTTAATTCAATGAAGAATGGCTTATATAATGATATATGTACCAATAATTGTAGATATAAAGTTGAGCTGAGCATTAGGATAAGGGAGAAAAAATGGGAATAACAGAGAAACTGAACAGTTGGAATCTTACAGAACAATTTCCACGTTATCTAACGCCCACTGATCTCTGTTGGCTCCTTCGTGATAAGGCTGCCACCATCTAAGCTGAAGTCCGTATCGTCTAGCTTCGTAAGGCAGACTGTAAGCGACTCGACGAGCCTGAAGCAGTGGAAAAACTAAATTAAGAATTTGTTTTGGCTTGTTTTGAGACCATTTCATTTATCTAAATATAAGATTGATAGAGGCATGTCAAGGATTTAAATGTTATTTTGGGGCAAACATGTTTTGCATACCTTTCCGAAATCTACAGGATCATGAACGTTAATGGTATTCCAGGTTACACCATTATTAGTTGTATACTGCAGAATAACTCCTTTGTCTAAGGCTCGCTGAGCATCGCTGAGATCAACATGGCAAGACGCTGTCTTGTCCTTACTACCAATCCTTAGTACAAACATAATCTTGCTGCAAAAAAGAAGGTTCATATGGTATTCATATCTAGAAATATGTTGATTTAGCTTAGCACATTCATATAATTGTATGGCAGACACATAGAGTATGTGTCAGACTGAAGTCGTATATGAAACACTGCATAGGTTATACCTTGCTCTACGTGTGTCCAAATCCTTTGTTATTGCCTGACGTGTACCGCAGCCTGAGAAGTACAAATGCTTGCCATGGGCATATGGGGAGAGAGAGTTGCAACCTAGACCAACGTCACCCCCTGTTACTCTTAACCAGTTTGCTTTGATTCCTGCTTCGAAACCATCGATCAGGCTCATTGGCAGTGGAGATGTGCGAGAGGGCACTGGTTCACACGAGTCTCCTGAAAAGGTTGAATAGGCTTTCACATACAAAAAACACTCAGACATTATCTTAAGGTGCAAATTAAAATCTGGTGTCTTGTAATTTATCGTTTGGAATGGTTTGGCCATATATATATATATATATATATATATATATATATATATATATATATATATATATATATATATATATATATATTTATATATATATATATATATATATATATATATATATATATATATATATATATATATATATATATATATAGAATATTTGTGTATATGTACATACATACTGTACATATATATATATATATATATATATATATATATATATATATATATATATATATATATATATATATATATATATATATATATATAAAAGTCTGTCGTGAAGAATATCTTATCCTAAATATCATTGGTGCGTATTCCAAAGATATTAGTCCACATCCTTGAGAGATCTAAAGTTAATAAAGCTTTTGAAAAGTTCCATGGGAATACCTTTGAAAGTTCCAAATAACACATTTAATAAGCGCATTTTTTAAAAAATCAAATTTTTTTGTGATTTCATGTAAAATATAATTGAAACTGAGGATTGTACTTCTCTTTACCGATTACGATAACTATTCATAAATATAATTGACCTCTTCTATCTATAATAACACCCATTTTTTCTGGCTCTAAAGTTATTCAAAGAAGAATTATATTTTGTAATCAGCTATTCTTTCATAAAAAACGAAAAACATTATATCTATTTTATTAGAAGCATTTAGTGGCTAGATCAAAATCAAAGTTATTCAAAGAAGAATTATATTTTGTAATCAGCTATTCTTTCATAAAAAACGAAAAACATTATATCTATTTTATTAGAAGCATTTAGTGGCTAGATCAAAATTTATATGAATGCCACTTAAAGTATATATATGTTGTGAGTGACAAGACAGAGTCTTTGAACAAAAGAAAGTCCTACCAATAAAGCCTGGATCACATTCGCATCTTCCTTCTACACAATCGCCGTGTCCATGGCAGTGTTCAGGACAGGGATCACCAATATAAACATCATCGAGAGACCACGGAGTCACTTCTGACCCTATTCCAGACACATCCTGCACCCACCGAAGCTGAGTGGAACTGAAATAAAAAGATATGCGTAATGTTCAGCTATATGGAGGCGACCCTTACCTCTTCAGTATTGCTCAGATTTTAGACTTCCATCGAGATTTTTGCCTTTTCTGAGTTATTTCTAAAGTGTCTTTTTAGAATGTTGTTGATGTTGTTAATGCTGTTAGTAGATAAATTATTAGAGGTGCATTTACCGTATGATTTCCTAATTATATATCATAAAATTTCATATAAAAAAAAAGCGTTAGTAAGTACATGTGACATATCATAAATGTTATAGAAGATGATCATACCTAGACCAGGTCTTTTCCGGCAGAAGAATCGCTATTCTGGTCCACTGTGAATAGACATCGCTGTTGAAAATAGATTGGTAATGGAAGGAATACGGCATGCAGTCTGGGTCGGGAGAAGTAGCAGGCAGACAGGAATCCCTCACCAAATCCCAGCCCGTGACTCCGCCGTCAAGGCTGTATTCCAAGCGGATGCCAGAGTTTTCATCTCCACACTTACTTTCGGAATCTCCACACCCTATTGCAAGCTAAGAGAGGAAGTTTGTATAGAATAAAACCACTACTAATATTACATAGACATAGGAAATAGTTACCTTGTATCATCAGACTATTTGAAAAGGTGTCTTCTAACTATTCATATATATTGTGGCATATTTTAAGAAAGACTGAAAATTCGAGTTTTTGAGAGTGAGTGCTTAATTTTCCATCAAGAAATAACATTTACAAACTGCAGAACTGACACTTAGTAGCCTATATGGCATCTATTAATTTTGTTTTAAATGTCCTATCTTTAAGTAGTTTCTATAATAAATGTCATTTAGCTTAATATTACAAATATAATTTTGAGATTCACATTGAGCCCATACGGTAAAATTAGGCAAATGTTGCTTTACACAGTTACACAGTACAACTCTCATATGAAAGATTTCCCAAAATGTGACTGAAAATATGAAACATGTAAGTTTACCCGGTTTATTTGTGAAATTGTTGTTTGATAACCATCTTCGAAAACTGTTATTCATATGTCTTGTATACAATCATAAGTTATGACTTTCATTATACAAGTAATTATAAACGATACTGAAAAATTTATTTGATATTGAAATGTATCAAGACTATTACATCAAAAGTACGATGTTCTTAGTTCAACTCTAATAATGGGATACAATCCTTTAGTGGACACTATGCGTTGATGCTTTTTTGTTTGCCTTCTATCGCTTATGCCTGTTTAATGTTTATGTTTACAAAATGGCAAGAGTTAGTCAATTCAGTCGTCTCCAGTATCCACGTAATGCATACTTCAAGCTTATACATATATAGACAAAATTCAAATATGCTGTCTTCATATTAGCTTACAAGCAAGGAGAGATTAACTCTGAGAATAATACCATTACTGGAATATAGTGTATTTACAGCAGTTAACAGTTCTTATGATGATATAACAGCTATTTTTATCCCATATATGAAAACTGCCGACATGAATGAAAATAATGTAATATCTTTCATGGAATAAATAAATGAGATTTCTTTTTTCCAACCTCGTCATAGCCTCGTCAAATCAGCCACCAAGAAATGTCTAGCCGGGAAGAAGGTAAAAAATGTATTAGACTTAAGTAGTTGCTACCACTTAGACACCTATTGTCTTTCATCGTGATTTTAATGATACATTTTAATAAAATTTTGTGTTTAGATGTTTTTTAGTACTATTTTGGCATGGCTATAGTATAGGATAATAAACCTATTAGTTAGGAGACTGGAACTGACAAAATCGAATATATCCCTTGAACTACATATCCTTAAGGCGGGGACTAGTAATAATCTTGATAGGCTATGCAGTTTAATAAAGTAAATTCCTGTTCGTAGTCTCTGCTCTTAATTGATCATTTTCGGTCCTATTAAAACTAGTCTCCATTTCCATTCTCCTTTCAAGTGCCCAATCAGAGGCTTTCTCACTATCATCTGACTTTTTTTTTCTTTTAACCAATCACATAGCTTCACTTTGTCAATACGTGATTGAGTGAAGACATATTCCGCAGTGCTCAGTCTAGTTCTCGCCCTGAGCTGTGCTCTAGCTTTAATTTCGTCGATGGAATATTTTGAAATATTACTTCATCTCATGGAGGAACTCAAGGGAAGATTAAAATTACATCATGACGGATAGTTACCTTTTGTGGGGATCTTCGGGGGGAGGCTGAAAGGTGGATAGGATGTAATTTTTTGTGGAATGTTCTACCACAGGACTTGTGTCTTTATAGAAGCCAACATCAGAGTCGAAGATGTACAAAAAATGAAATGTTTTTCCCACAATGTGTAGATGAAGCCAAAATAGCCATGACGAATATGTCATTAATGGAGAATGGACTAAGGATGATCGATCTCGCTTTAGGACCAGGTGAACATGAAGAGAAAATCGCTGAGTTGGAAAACCAAGTCGCTGTGGTTACTGTGGATGCAGAAAATTCCACCTAGACTGCTGACCTGAAAACAACTGATCTTATTGAGAAGGGGGACAATCTAGCAAAGAATATGGAATCAATTAACACTTAAAACACCAATGAACACAAAAACTGGGAAAATGACATATGCTGACACAGTTACGAGAAAAAATCTACTAGCAATTAAATCACTGACACGAAAAATGAAGTTGAACATGCTCTTAGGGATATACCAATTCTTAATACGAGGTCATCCTCAAATGGAAATTTTGTTGTAAACTTTGCTGATGAAAAGATCGCAGATGAAGAAGCAACAAGATTCAAATCATGGTTGCTGACACCGAAACGAGGGAAATTGGAAAATCAAAACCTCAATTAAAGATATGTAATGCCTGCGGTGAGGAAGATGAGGTATTAAATGCTTTGATTTAAAGGATTCGTTACGTGGACCATATCCAAAACATAGAAGAGGAGATAAGTTTGGTATTCAAGAAAAGTCCTGCAGGTGGGACTGCCGATTACAAAGTTATATTGCGATGGGGGTACTTATAATATATGTGATAGGTACCATGTGATCACCTGCTACCACTGTCAAAGGTATGGACTTTTTGAAAAAATTGCAAGTTCAAGATTGATGATAACGTAGGCGGGGAAGGTTCAGGTAAACACTCCATCAAGGAATAAAATTCACAACAGATAAAATGTATAAACTGCACTGAGTTAAAATGCATGATGTCCACAAAGTGAATTTAAGAAATTGCAGAGCTTATGATTTGGAACTGAAGAGCCAAACAGAAAATACGGACCATGGATACTAAGGAGGTCATACACTGTGGCTATATAAATATACAATCTGTTGGTAATAAAACTATTCATATAAGAGTATTGTGAAATGAGAAATATTTGGACATTCTAGCATCATCTGAAACATGGTTAAATAACTTCAATAAAGCTAAGTTTGCTGAAATGACCCACCACACACATGCTTTCTATTATATTCCCAGAGAGGGCAAGTTTGGGGAGGGGGGGGGGGGGGGTCGGGCTCTTCATTCACAAAGGCTATTCAAATCACAAGATGATAAAAGAACTAGTGTAACAAGTTTTGAATATATAGAAATAAACTTTATGCACATAAAGTAATCTGTTATAACTGTTAAAAAAACCTCCAAGAACAAATACTAATATCTTTTTCGAAGAATTCAGTATACTCATTGAGATGACTATCATGGAAAAAATTCAATTAGTTACTCGTAGAGACTTCAATCTTTGGATGGATGATGCATGAAATCATAATGTTTCAGCATTTAGTGAGCTATTGGAATCATATCAAATTGGTAGATAATGCTGACTGCGCAACTACTTTGACTGGGCATACGTTGGACCTAGTTTTAAGTGATGGAATGAATAATATTGCATGATATAAATGTAGAAGAGAAGTGCTCGATCTCGCTATTGCACAAACTTATTACTTTTAGATTGCCTCCACAGATACGTGCAGTGGTGAAGAAAATAAACTTTAGGTATAAATCAAACTTATCTCCTTGAGTATTTATTGAAAAGTTTACAAGGAAAATAAATGATGCTATCAATATTCCTTGTGGTCACAATAACCAAAGATTGCCTCCACAGATACGTGCAGTGGTGAAGAAAATAAACTTTAGGTATAAATCAAACTTATCTCCTTGAGTATTTATTGAAAAGTTTACAAAGAAAATAAATGATGCTATCAATATTCCTTGTGGTCACAATAACCAACCTTTGTTGGGCGCTATGTGTGTTGACTGCCTTATGACTATATATAAAAGGGGGAGTAAAAGGGAATATGATACCATGTGTCTACTGATGGAGAAGACTAAATTTTTTAAAGGCTGATCTCCTTGGCTTGATGGGGAGATTTTAGAGAAAAAAGACGAAAACAAGAAATATAGAAAGAAACTGGAATCGGTTAAAATCTGAGGGTACATGGGTAGAATACAAATTCGTAATATGCCGATATAATTACCTACTAAGGAGAAAAAAAAATCAAATACAATAAGAGAGAGACCCGTGAAGGAGCACCAGGCATTAAATAAGTAACAGTATATCGTCTCCTAAATGGTATAATGGGAAATATAAAAGAAAAAAGGCTACAAAAGGGGTACAATTATTATCATTATTATTATTATTATTATTATTATTATTTGCTAAGCTACAACCCTAGTTGGAAAAGCAGAACGCTATAAGCCCAGGGGTTCCAACAGGGAAAATAGCCCAGTGAGGAAAGGAAATTAGGAAAAATAAAATATTTTAAGAACAGTAACAACATTAAAATAAATATCTCCTATATAAACTATATAAACTTTAACAAAACAAGAGGAAGAGAAATTAGATAGAATAGTGTCCAAGTTCAAGATTGATGATAACGTAGGCGGGGAAGGTTCAGGTAAACACTCCATCAAGGAATAAAATTCATAACAGATAAAATGTATAAACTGAACTGAGTTAAAATGCATGATGTCCACAAAGTGAATTTAAGAAATTGCAAAACTTATGATTTGGAATTGAAGAGCCAGGCAGAAAATTCGGACCATGGTAATTCATCAGATTAGTGATACACCATTATACACAGATCAAACTGACGAGATTCCATAATATAACACAAGACCAAGTCACCAGGAGCGTCAAGAGTGCAAAGAAAACAAACTGTGCAATCGATCTTATGTCAATATCCGAAGTAAATGGAGAAAGAAACTTTTCTAGTCTTGCCGATATAATTACAAGAATAGTAAATACAATTATCGATGAGTGCAAGTTTCCAAAATATGAGAAAAGGGCTATAGTTACACCAGCTCTGAAAAGTGCTCCAGATTATCAAGAATTTTGAATCTACCCTTTATTTTAAAAGTGTTAGAAAATATAATTCTTGAACAACTAATTAGTCACTTAGAAGAAATAGAGGCTTTACCAGACAACCAATCTGGTTACAGAAAGTTTTAGTCTATGGTGACAGCTATCTGTTCTGTTGTAAATAATAAGCTGAAAATGATGGATGGAAACAAATGGGGTATTTTGATATTACTTGATCTTAATGATCTTTTTGATATAGTTGTGCATGAACTGCTACTAAATGATCTAAGGTCCATTGGTATTGAAGGTCAAGCTTTTGAATATCTAAAACTGAATGAAAATAAAACTGAGTTTATGTTGGGTGGAAAGAAAAACAGCCAACGAAACTTGGGTGATAATGAAATCAATATAGATAAAAATTCTGTCCCGAAATCTAGTTAAGTTCGTGATCTAGGAGTATCACTTTACGGTAATTTGCCTCTCCATGCTCAAATAAATAATGTAGTAAAAACTGCCGTATATCATTTTAGAAACATTTCTTTTATAAAGAAGTACCTGGATGAACATTCTGTAAAGAAACTTGTGATAAACTGTGTTATTACCATGACTAACTACTGCAACTCCATCTACACAATCTATCAAAAGTGCAACTTAAGCAATTACAAAACATAATAAACAGAGGAGCAACACAGATAAAAAGTGTCCCACCCCGAGAAAGGGTCACTCCTATAGTAATTAAATTACACAGGCTGCCTAATTAAGGAGGAAATTAGTTTAGAATATGTACAATAACCCATCAAGTTATCAGAACCGGACATCCAAAATATCTAAGAGATTTGCTAGCCTATATACTGTGTGCAGCCAACAAATCTTGTTGACACGAGAATAGTTACAGATGGTTTCAAATTATTGAAACCAAGATATTTGTCTACTGTAGGTTCTAGAGCCTTCAAAGATTCGATCCCAAGACTATAAAACAAACTCCTACTAGATATCCAAAAGACTAGAGATATAATGGTTTTCAAGAAGAAACAAGACTTTTTTTTCAAAGTACTTTGATAGTGCGAATTTGATAATAAACATGCTGTATACGGTCTGAAATACTGAATGCCTGGGAATGTATACGATAAAATGAATGTGAAGGTCCTGTAGAGAGTAGGGTTCCTCTGCTGTATAGGACTACCCCCCCCCCCCAAAAAAAAAAAAAAAAAAAAAAAAAAACAGCCCTTAAAATAAGTAGAGATGGTAGCTCCAGCATTCTGAAACAGATATTTTTCCTTGTTTATCATCTAAAGAGGAAGTTGTAGCTGGGGTTATGCCATATATTTTTGCAATTCTCCTTTTGAAAGGAATAAGAACTTTCACTGGTGTCTTTATAGAGGTTTTGAAGGACTTTTATGTGGTAATAATGGTAAAGTCATACTTTTAAAGTTTAAATAATGAGTGTGGGAAGATGGTCGAGAAGCAAGTACAGGGAAATGATCTACCACAGTTAAGGACAGATAGTCCTTGAGAAGGGAGTTATGGAGTAGTGTAGGTTAAGTTAGGTAGGCATCTTCTGATTCAAATGGCTCTATAACTTGAAAATTTTATTTTCCGCCAAAATATTGTCTTCAAAAACGTTCAAATAACCTATCAATACACTAGGAACACCTCTTACTTCCCTTGCTAGGGCTATTGTTCTAATATATAAATTTATCAATATTTCTATTAACAATTCTCCTATATTCAGGTATGTTTAGGGCTAATCCTTCTCTGAGCTATTGGTTTTATTGTACGGTAATCAAGTTTTACTGGGATTTGGTTGATCCTCCCTCTGTTTATGTTGCTGATGCACCAAATACCCACTATCCTTTTGTTGCCCTTAAACTGTGCTTTGGGATGATGAAACGTTTTGGAGACTTAAAGATGTCTGCATATCTTGAATTAGTCTAATTAGGTAAATCCTACTGATGGAAAAGCGACAGCATAAATTTCTCTCCATTGAGTGCAAAGCCATTTTTTGAGCTCGGGCTATGTCTTTCTGACGGAAGTTAATCTAGGCAGCTTTCTACTTGGGATATTTCTGCGAGTGATATATATACCATAGAATTTTCCCCGTAGAGGTATCTCGGGGTTACTATCCCCGGAGCGAATATCCCGAAAGATACTGTGTATATAACAGGGACGTGTTTAAAACACACGGCTATCCTTCCCATAATAGAGTTAATCTTGTCTAGAAGGATATGGGATAGGACTGGATACGTGGGAGAGCCATTATAACTCCAATACCAGTGTGTCACTGTAACACATATGCTGGTTTGCTATTCCTTCTTCGCAGCGCCATCTTGATTGCATGTTTTGTGAGTTTTCTGCTTTGTTTTGCAAAGTTTTAGTGAATTTTAACCATGGATGCTTCTGCTTCTGTTTCATCGGTTAAGTTGAGTACTGAATCTTTTTTTCTGGTGGAGAATTTCGCATATCCCGCTTTGATTTTTCGCAATGCGTTCATTTTTTGATTTGTCACCATCGCATGATTGTAGTCGGAAGCTCACGTTCAAATTCTGTAGTAATTTATATGAATTCCTCAGTAATTTATATGACTGTTTTAGCTACCCTATTTAAAGTGTTTTAAACATATATTTCAACACTTTCTCATTATTCTAGGTTAGGCATTTGCTTTGTTGCATGTTTGTCTTCCTTAGTCTATAACCCTTGGGAGTTTGTAGATGGTTGGTCCACTGCCAACTTAGGTCGGCAAGGTTCCATTCCCATCTACTGAGCCTTAGTTGTTGGATAGGTGGCACTGGTTGAGGGACTCAGTTCTCTTTGCCTACTTACTGTCATTCCCTTAGAACAAAATTAATTCTGTTCTAATATTGACAGGTAGGCCTTCCTTTCCTGCTGCCCTACCCTTCCTCTAAGCTACTATCCTTAATTATGGCTGAGTGGTAGCTGGTTGGCAGAGTTCATTCTCTGTGCCTACTCACTATAGATCCCTTGGAACACATTCCTTTTGTTCTAATACTACAGTCAGGCCTTCCTTTCCTGTTGCCTTATCATTTTCTAAGACTGTTAATGTTCCTCTCCTCGTTAGGCTATGTCCTCCTTATCGAGGAACTTAGGTTCCTTTGCCTAGTCTTAATTTCCCTGGTATTGGAGGATTTCTCAGTTACTATATGCCTAGATGGGCTGGCTTGGTGGGACTGTTAGCCTACTACGTAGGTAGGCATGAGAATGATCCTAGATATGGTTTCGTTCTCTTGGCCGCCTCAGCTGCCGCCTCATGGTAGGTCAGCTACTTTTTACATTCCTTTGTTAGGCTATGTTGTTTCTGGCCGTGGATAAAGATTGTTAAAGGATCTCTTTCTCTGCAGTACCTTCCCCCTTTTAGGCAAAAAGTAAACTAGAATAATTGTAATATCAATATAAGTAAGTACAGATAAACATAATTATATCTTTTTTCACTGAAATAAACTTAGTTGAATAATTTATATCTATTTTCAGCGTAAATCAAGTTAAAAAGGTCAAGAAGTTTCGCTTCCTGTTTTAGCAGAGTAATAAATTATTGAGGACTGCTCTGGAATAGGGTACGATGGATAACTTTTTTATGGAATACATCTACAAGTAATTTTTTTGTTTAGAGAATACCACGTATGGAATGAGGGTCGAATGACTGTAATTCACTGTGGGGTAAACAAGATAATGATAATATATGTTTTAAGAGTACTATATGGGGATATAAAACTGGTTATAATATTTTAGCCTGATGAAGAGTACTAATTTCAGATCAATGAAACCAAACATTTCTGTTAAGCATGTGAACAGCCAATATTGCTATTGAAAAGTTGGTCATCAGACCAAATGCCTTAATCTTATTGTAGGCGTGAAAAAAATATGTTGCAAGTCAAAAGTATTATGGCCTGAAAGTTCAAGTTCCTAACTGTGATAATGGAAAATAGGATTCTAGATGGATATGGCAAAGTAGAATAAAAAAACCTTAAAGAAAACGGCCATGTTGTTAAATGAATTATAGTTAGGATAGTAACAAAAAATTAGACAATGGACCATAAAACCTTTTGAAATGTCTGACCATTTTTACTGTAATATTTGTATATTGTTTGATTATTGCAGAGTAAACAATAGAATTTAGTATTTACCTTGAACTGTAAAATGTGTCCATCATTGATAATAACTTCTTGGGTGGTAATTGCTCTATGACCTGGCGAGATAGAATTCCAAACAAGTGACCCATTTGTCCCAGCAGAGCAAAATTCCTTTTGACTCAGTCCATGCGGAGCGAAAAGCCATTTGGAAATCTGTAAAGTAAAACAAATTAGTGTTGAGAGCCATGCTGATTTCTGGAAAGTCAATACACTGTAGATCAGAGCTGTTCATTTCATAGGTAAACCACCATGCTTTGACTGGCCACTATTAGAATCTTTTCTATTGTCATTTGTCACTATATTTGAAATAATTACAAAATGATCGATATTTAGTGAGGTAGCCTACAACCATATGTTTCAAGCATAACCTTAATGCATCTGGTATTCTTAGTGCAGATATTTATTGGATATTACGGTTCACAAATAATGATTAATAACATACATAAGTATTTAATAGTGGAGGACAAATGTAAGATGAAAAGATTCTAAATAATGAACTTTCAAGTCATCCACATTGAATGAGAGGCCACTACGCGAATAAAATATTAAGTTGATGGTAACAATCAACAGAGGAGGGACAATAACCTATGTGGGGTATATGTGCATCGCCAGTGATGATGTAGGTTTCTGGCTGTTTCTCAAGCTAGAAATTCGATTATTTTGTGTGTATATAAGGAATGTAATATAATTCACTATTTTGCAACTCTTTCTTCTTTACTTGGTAACCTACTGAAGAGGACGGGGTCAGTAGTCAGGATCTATCACTGAATCATATCCAGATGACGATAATGTTGAATATGTTTTAAGTGAAAGTTCTGGAAATAATATGAAAATTGACTTGGCCAAAGATAGTGTGCTTCTTTCTACTCCCCAATTGGTGTGCGATCGAAGGATTGGATCATGTGTTAGAAGGCAAATTCCCTCTACAGATGTTGGTTGAACTGATGGAGGTTTTGTTCCTTCTGACTTTAATATTGTAGGTGATGCCTGGATTACTGAAGTTTAGTTCTACCTCCCAATTCCAATGAATTGGGTTTTTTTTTTATTTTATTTATTTATTTATTTTTTTTTTTTTTGTGGATGAAGCGCTAGTAAAAGCCATGTTGCGGAGATGAACCGTTATCAAGACAAACGCACCACTGGACGTGAGCTTTTGTCGTGGTCGAAATGGAGGTGTTTTTTTTTTGTTTTTTTTTTTTCTTTTGCCCCTGATCCTTTTGGTGCACCACATATACGAACTTTGGGTGTATGGTTATCGGTCAACTATAATTCATCAGAATAGGCCAATATTTCTTAAAGTCCTGATCCCCAGTAGATCTCTCCATTTAGTCGAGAATTTTGATAGAGAAATAACTCTTTGTGGAAAATTAGAAACATTTTGGGTATGACACAAAATTGTTAAAGAAAACTTCCTAGCCTTTTCAAAAACTAGTTATTGATAAATCTCTTGTTTCATTTAAAGGGCATCTAAAATCCAAACAATAGAGGAGGGCTAAAATAAATTGTGAATACCCCTGATAATCAAATTCTGAAATATTCACGGTCAGTGGTGATAACTATGATGAAGCATTACAAGCTTTGCTCTTAGTACATTCCTTTTTGAAAACAAAACTGGTCTTCTGAGTACCCTATCCAAGGTTAGGAGTGGTATGTCAGAGTTTTACATAGGAGAGAGAGAAAAAAAAGCGCTCAAGTGTTATCTTTCCTCAGAAATATTCCAACTGGCAAAATAAAGAAAATTGGTGATGTTATATGTAGGATAAATTCATCTATATTATGTTATAGAACCCGTGAAAATAGTTTATTTTTACACGATAAAACCTCGTAGTCGCTGGATGTGTGTATTGTGTGAAAATTCAGGAATTTTCCTGAACTGTATAGAAAATAAGTCTAGGAGGTTATACAGCAGAGGGGAAATGAGTTAAGCAGAGACTCAGAGACTTGCTTAGTTTTTCTCTGAGTTAACATTGCTCTTGTGGAGACATTTCTGTGACACCTGCTGTGATACTGGTAAATTTCTTCCATTATCATAACGCTAGTGATAAACAAAATAACAAGGAAACATTGGAAGATCGAATATCACCAGAATCTGTGTTCTTGACTACCATCTTTTATGTTTAAATCTGTGTTCTGAAATTTTGTTGTTTCACCTCCGGAAGACGCTGATCCTATTTTCATCTGAATCTTAACTCATAGAGACTTATAAAACATAGGTCTGTATTGAAATATGACGATCTCTGTAAATTACCATTGATATGTAAACTGAGAGTATTTTGTGAATCTTGTAAAATATTGTAAATCTTTTTATTCTTAAATATAGTCATTATTATATTTGCTGGCTATTATTACCTTTTGTTGTTACTATTTTGTTATTTTCTGTGCTGAATTGATTATCAAGGGAATTAAATATTGAAGTAGATTTTACATAATCTGTGTTTTATAATATTTGGCCATAACAGAATTGGGAACTTATCCAGGATCTGAATTTTTATTCTATTTGAAAATCAGAAATTGTCCATAAATTCAACTTTTGTTAGTTGTACAAAATAGCCAGCAGACATGTCAGAGTTAAGCGCATCTGAGTTTAATTTTGTGAAGATTCATAAATATGAAAGTTAAATAATCTTAAGAAATTCCACTTGGTGAATTTATACAAGCATTTTGAGCTTGTCATTCAAAATTCAACGATGAGAGAGGATATTAAACATGTTAGTTCAACATTTGGTTGAAGACAAAGTATTACTTCAGGATGTCTTAGAATCTTGGTCGGATATCTTTATATAAGTTACAGTTGTGTCTCCTTTCAATGAAAAGGATTTGGATGAATATTTTGTTTCGAGAGAAAAGCTAAAGAAATGTAAGTGGGTAACAGAAAATTGAGCATATATGTTGTCAGGAGTTTTGGAAGGCAGGGAACAAAACAAACTATGCTTGCATTCCTGAGGTTAGAGTTGATGATTATGATTTTTTGAAAATGCTATTTTTCAGGCTTATGAATTAACTCCAAAGGCTTATAGAATGAAGTTTAGGAGTTGAACAAAAGAAGATAAGCCTATATATGCAGAATTTAGTAGGGAACAATCAGATTGGTTTTATAAATATTGTAAGACAGCAGAGTGTATGGATGATTTTAAGAGATTAGGGGAAATTATCTTAATTGAGTACTGTTGTTTAAAATCGTGTTAGTAAAATGTTAAGGTTTTTTTTTAATAAGAAAAAGTTGATCACCCTTCGCAAAATACCTGTCTGAAAATGATTATGTATTGGGTCACAAGGAGTCAAGGTCACATGATAAAGAGTTTCATAGTTCAAAAGACTAAAGGGGAATAAATAAGCACGCTAGTAAAGATGTTGTAGACCAGTGTTTCCCAAACGTTTTTGGTACTGTACACACATTTAAATAAATATAATAGAGTTGGCTTACTGTTGGCTCGTCTTCGAATTTATCCATTAGCCTCGAATGGCTGATTTCCGATCCCCCAATATAAACATTATCCAGAGACCAAGCAGGAGATGGATGTTCGTGTTGAGGTTGCCAAAATCTGAAAGAATGGAGAAGTAATAATTTTCTTCAATTATTTCTTATCATTGACTTCTTCTGTTTGATTAAACAAATATAGGATTGAAATTTCACCTCTAATGCTTAATTCAGTATTAGTTTCTTCTATTAAAAAGCATTAAGAATATGCATAGATTTAGCATGCTACAGGTATCCAATGAAGTGATAGAAGGGGGAATGGCAATACTTCTTGTTTCAACATGAGTTTAGCACTGATTCATAATTATTATAATTGTTATAAGCTTCCTAAAAATTTCCTCACCTCTTTTCTTGACGGGTTTGTCTGAGCTCTTAGACCCAAAGCTTATATTTTCATATACAATATAACACCTAATAATCACTTAAATGGCATCATTGTGAAGGGCGCTTGTTGGTAGGAAATCAAGTTTAATCTAAAAGAAAAAAAAAACTTGCCACTTCATTATTGTTTAAATGACTCTACTTAACGAATATCTTTAATTTTAACTTTCTCAATGAGTGGGCGACATACTTATTTTAATTACCACGCAAATGTTCAACTATTTCTACGAGTTCATGTTTCTAAATAGGGTACTATCACTACAATTGTTATTATTGTTACCGTTCATGATAACAGTAATAGATAACCCTTCTAATTTTCGTAGGGATCAGAGGGTTAGATTTTTTTTTCTGTTTGTAATTTAGCAGACTTGAAATTGTCTAATGAAAAATAAAAATTGGTTATCTATGTTTTACAATTGTTCTCAAAACAAAGATGAGAATACCATCAGCTACACATTGTGTCTAGAACGGCATGTAGTTTTCCAGACAAAATGTTGTGGGTAATACTTTTGACACATAATCCGTGATATGGAAAAACTGGGTCTATTTGGCGAACATTACTTCATGCTAGAGTTATAAAAATTTTAATATTAGGATATATTGCTAATATTTAGAGGCCGAGCCTAGATTATCTACCGTATGTGATAGTTTAGAGTGGATATTGTATGCTTCTCACAGACTGTTTATGTAACAAATATCTGGAAAAAATAAAAATATTACACCAAAGATGTTGATCGTCCTGGAAAACTGCAGCAATTTCCATATAATTCAGTGTAAGAGTATATATATACATATATATATATATATATATATATATATATATATATATATATATATATATGTATATATATATATATATATATATATATATATGTATATATATATATATATATATATATATATACGTATATATATATATATATATATATATATATATATATATATATATATATATATATATATATATATATATATATATATATATACGTGTATATATATATATGTATATATATATATATATATATATATATATATATATATATATATATATATATATATATATATATATATATATATATATATATATATATATATTGGATATTACAGTGACACTGCATATTTTGATATAACAGTTTGAAGGTATCTAAGCAAAATAGGAAAATTTCTTCTGTTGTTCAGGATGCCTTTTTTCTTGTGTAAGCCAGGGCCTTCCCCTGAACTGCCTTATACCGGAAATCTAATGCCCTACGAACATGATAGAAGTTTTTATTTATTATCAAGAAAACCTATTGCAAACTACGATTAACCAGGAAGGAAGCATGGAGAGATAACTTTTAGAGTAACCATGTACTTCGAATAGGAGGAAATATATAGATATAAGATAACAGAACAGCTTCAAATATCCATTTAACCTCATATCTCTTTTTACTCTTAAATGGCCTTGGATTCCTTCTCCATACTGCAGTGCTTTTAAATTAAAAGTTGCTTACATATCTATCATTTTTTTTTCACTGAAGAAGTAGAGAAAAGATGTCTATCTTCGTTTCAAGAATACTAATTTAAGGGCCCAGAAATGTCAACGAATACCTGAACAATGTAGCCGTTGATCTTGCTTCCAGAGGTATTAAAATGTATTCTTCCTTTGGAGTCGTGTAAAGCCGGTGGTCTAATTCCCTAAGAAGATGCCATCGAATTCCTTTCATAAAAAAAAAGTAAGATGATAATGATATTATAAAGTGGTTCCAATTTGAGTAAAATCAGTAAAAACCTATAAATAATTTATATTAGTTATTAAACCCCTACAGAATGTTACATGTCCAAGGGCTCCAACAGTGAAGATAGGAAACTGTAAAAGTTATGAAAAATGATGCATGAAAAAATGTATAAAATATTAAGATCAGTAACAACGTTAAAATAAACCAATCATATAGAAACCGTAATATAAAACTCCTGTAAACCAGTTAAACAAATAAAATTACAAAAAATTTTAACTTAAATTCTACCGATTCAACTGCTCGATTGGGATCATTTCGCAATCTGGTCACAGCTGGATTAGAACTTCTAGAATATTGTGCAGTATTGTGCTTTATGGTGGAGAAGTCATGGCTGTTAGAATTAACTGCAGCCCTAATACTACGTACAGGATGGTACAGTCTGGAAATATCTGAATGCAATGCATGATTTGAATTATGAAAAATCTTTTGCAACATGTATTAAAAAACTAACTGAACGACAGTGTCAGAGATCAGTATCTAGATCAGAAATAACAAATTTATTAGATTGCATGTTTCAATTCAACAAATCAAGACTAAGCCAAAAAAAATATTTCAAAAGAATAAAATTATCACAGAGATTCTTAAAAGACTTTCTCAATAAGCTAATTTTTAGTGTCATTGAAGAAGAAACCGACCATATGTGCTTTTCAACAGTAAATTTGGATACAAGAATCACCCCTAGAATTCCAAATGAGTTTTATATTGTTAAAAAGATGTGGATGCTCAGAAGCTACGTCCCTAGACACACTTACAATCATACTTTGAGTTTCGTTAGGGTTCAACTTCACCCGTCCATAATTTGCACTATGCACTAATTTTAGCTAGATATCTGTCAAGGGTTTCATACGTATGGCTGATGACAGGAATTTGACCTTTAGCTTGACCTTTACCTTAGGCTTGACCTTGGCCTTCGACCTTAACATGTATTAATTAACGTGAATTTTCATACACTTATATATGAACCAAGTAACAACGCTATCCAAACTTATGGCTGATTACGGGTATTAGACATGTTGCTTGACCGTGACCTTGATCTTTGACTTTGACCTTCCAAAATGATTTCTAGCTTTTTACATAAGTTTCATTACTCTACGACTGAAATTGTGGTCAGGAAGTTATTCTCAAACAAACAAACACAGACACACAAACAAACACACAAACAGGGGCAAAAATATGACCTCCTTCCAACTTCGTTGGTGGAGGTAACTATGTTGATCAGATTTTAATTCAAGAGAAAAACTGTCTCTGTCCCTTTATACAATTGAAACCGCTCAAACACGTTAGTTTCTTTGGTCGCTGCAACCTCACCATCCGTGTGACCTAAGGATGGGGGTTTTAGAGAAACTTATAGGTCTATCTGCTGAGTCATCAGCAGTCATTGCCTGACTCTCCTTGGTTCTAGCTTGGGTGGAGAGGGGGCCTGGGCGCTGATCATATGTACATATGGTCAGTCTCTAAGGTATTGTCCTTCTCGATAGGGCAATGTCACTGTCCTTTGTCTTTGCCAATCATGAGCGACCTTTAAACCTTTAAATGTAAAAGATCACTCAAATTATCACTCCAGTCCACTTGAGAATTTGTATATTATATCTTAAGAGTATGACACATATTGATTACAAAAAAAAAAAATTAAGAAGAAAAAAAAAAAAGCCATGATCAAGCGTTCAAAGTGGAGGAACCACTTTGGTGGTTATAACACCAGGGGAGTTAGTGTATGCTAAGTCTATACAATTACCAGACTTATGAGTAGCCTCACGTAACGATTTGCTCACAGCCTGCTTTAATGAGAAAGCCTAAAGCAGAATGTAAACACTACCTATGGTGAGCGTTAGAATTACCAACAAACACTAAAAAGGCCTTTCTATCATCTTCTTGTATCTGATCTAAAGTTGTAGTAAGACAGAATCATCCAAGTCTGTATTCCGATAGATGGAACAGATAGAAGTTGTTAAGTCTGCCACAAAGTTTTATGACCTGAATCTCTTGTCATATTCATAGCAGGAATTATGAGAAGTAGGATTCTTAATCCTAGTAAAAACGGCCTTTCCCCTTGCCCTAACAATGTCATCCTGTTTCAAAATATCTGACTTTTCAAAACCTGGTATAAGTAACTCAGATGAGTGCTGCATTTGAGAAACATAAGTTTCTGAGCATAATACAGTATCATACTGTCTGGAGGTAACTGTAAGTTCTCTAATATTGATACATGCAGTCCGTGAATATGAAAATACACTAGGTGACACTGGTGAAGTCAAGGATGTACTGGTCCTGGATATTGTTCAATATATGCAGAGAGAACGAGAATTGAAACAATAAGGTCTCATCACACTTAGCAATAAAGATAACAATTGCAATATATACACGACTACAGACAGAATGACTCATATAACTAGGTTGTAGGTCGACCAGGGTAGCAGCCACTTGTGGAAATACTACCACTAGAGAGTTATTTGGTCCTTTGACTGATCAGACAGTACTACATTGAATCCTTCTCTCTGGTTAAGGCTTATTTTTCCTTTGCGGCTTTACCCACACATACTCAGAATAGTCTGGGCTATTCTTTACACATTTTCCTGTGTCCTCATACACTTGACAACGCTGAGATTACCAAACAATTCTTCAGTCAAAAAAATAGCAGCTGCATTATAATTGTTCAATGGCTACTTTCTTCTTGCTATGGGTAGAAGAGACTATTTAGCTATAGTAAGCAGCTCTTCTAAGAGAAAGACACTCCTAAATCAAACTATTGCTATCTAGTCCTGGGTAGTGCCATAGCCTCTGTACCATGGTCTTCCAATATCTTAGGTTAGAGTTCTCTTTCTTAAGGGTACACACGGGCACCTTATTCTATCTTATTTTTTGTTCTTCCTCTTGTTTTTTTTAAAGGTATGTTGGTAGGCTTAATACAAGGGCCATGGATGCCTGATGGTTTATCAAGAGGTTATCTTTTCCTTATGTTTCTTTCTGTTTTCAAAACCATCCTTACTGTCCTCCCTTCAGTTGAAGTGGCTGTCCTAGAGGGTATTTAGCCCTTCATAGTGTATCTGCTCTGCATTGTTGTTCAGTTTTCCTGATTCTTTATCTATAGTCTATGAGTTTTATCAATCACTTTATTTATATTTCTGTACATATCATTTTCGTTATCATTATTGTTAATTTACAATTCAAGTATGATGAATCCTTTCCATTGCCATTAATATTTATCATATCTGGAGACCTTGAGTGAAATGCGTGACCAGTACGTCCTAGACTTTATCGTTGTCATCTACTGTATTGCAATATTCGTGGTCTGTATGCAAATAATCAAGATCTTACAGTTACGTTCAGAAAGTCCAATATTCTTTTGTACTAAGAAACTCAACTGAGCTCCTTATAACCAGTTTTAACCCTCTGGTGATCCAATGAGGCAATGGAGCGTGAAAATGTTTATTGCCGTAAGTGATCCAGTGACATGAATTGCCGCATCGTAAGTACACTATTTTCGGGGAAATTAGGAGTAAATATGCTTGTCACTCAAGAAAAACGAAACTCCCACCACAAGTGGGCAGATGATTGAGGGACACGTAGCGCCTAAAAACACAAACAAACGGGTAGTAGCAGCGCATGCGTGACAGACTTATGCTGATTTCCTATGTGTAGTATTTTTTTTTCCATTTACACTCATAGAAATATTTTCTATGCGTGTTTGTGCGTATGTATATAATTACGATATACATGTCTTAAACATGATTAGAAATTCCATTCTTTGTAATTCTATATGGTATATAAGATAAAGCAATATAAAAGCATTAACACTTCTATGCATAATATGTTATCGAAAAAACACACCTACAACAATATTGCAAAGCTCACTCCGTTTTCTGACAGTACATAGCTCAATATGTTTCTCAACAATGCATATATCTGTATTCATTCATGTTATTGCATATTCAATCGGCTTTACAATGATGTGTTTAATTTCTCCTTATTCTTATTTGTTAGGCGGTAACATTGGAAAATGTCAACATATGTAGGTCGCAAAGTCTGAAATTTTCGCTACGAAACAAAAAGCTATTTTTTATTCCTTCCTACCTCAATTACTAATACAACTATTGGAAAAAAGTTGCGTCCACGTAAAGAATCTATAATTCTACACACTTTCCACATTGTAAAAAATCATGAAACATAATCATTGTATTTTTCTTGAATTTCTAAAAAATAAATGCGATTTTCTATTTTTCGAAAATTTTACGTTCAACAAGCACTTTTGAATATTCTCAGCATTCCAGTTATTTTTTTTTTTTTTACATTAGTACAAAGAAAATCTTTTGCCAATATAATGCAACAAACCAGAAGCCTTAATCTGTTATAGTTTGGAAATACCGATTTAAAAAAAAAAAAAGAAAGCTGTTGCTAGCGAACGTCATTTCTTTGCTAAGTCCATATTCGTTGTACCTCAACTCGATTTTTGTAAGGGCATAAGCCCCAAAGTGTTAAGAAGCCAGTAATATTGAAACGGGATGCGATTCTTAGGGCCAGTGGAATGGCGGTGTATGTTAGGTCTAAGTACCCTGCTCCTCACAAGTCCTGTTATGAATGTGGATGTCATGAAATTCAGTTAGTAAAAGTTTTTGGCAGGCATAGGCCTAACTACTATTTGTGATCAATCGACCAGAATTCAGATATGGATGATTTTATCTTCGATTGTATTCTTACCATTATAGCTAAGATAAAAGAAGCTGATAGAAAGGCCTCTTTTGTTTTTGTTGGTGATTTGAATGCTAACCATAGGAAGGGTTACCTTCGATTTCTCCTACTGATCACCATGGCTTAAGAGCTTTGGACTTCTGAATCAAGATGTGAGCAAATCATAAGTGAAATTACTCACAGTAACTGCTTGGACCTCGTATACATTGACTCCCCTGGCATTATTTCAAGTAAGGTTGGTTCTCCAGTTGGGACATCTGATCATGCCTTGATATCATGAGTCGTAAAGAGTAAAGAACACCCTGTAATGGATGTGTCATACTCATGTTAGATTTATGTAAAATCTCAAGCACACTGAAATGGCATTTTGAGTGATATTTTAGGCTTGCGTTGGCCACAATTGTATAATAGTGTTGAGCCTGTTGTTCTTTGAATTAAAATCTAGTCAACATATTTAATAGGGGTATCTATTCTCATGTCCTAAGATACCGAATAAAAGCCAAACCCCTGTTTAATGAGGATTGTAGATATGCTTATTTGGAGAAGCAAGAGGCCTATTTTACTTGGAATAACTATACTGAGCTTGGAGCGCTTGCTCAGAGAGTTTATGCTTCACTTGAAGAGGAATACAATTAAAATTCAAAAATAACCCTTTCTGGTACAACCTAGGAACATAAGTGATGGGCTACCCCTAAATCTGCACTCTTTGGTTATGAGAAAACTACAACTCTCAATTGACAAGATTATCCAGTGGGCCGATATGAATGGATTTAAGTTTTCGATAAGTAAAACTACTATTGTCCATTTCTGTCGTATTCGGGTAGTACATCCAGACTCGGATATATACATCAAAGGTCAACAGATCCCATGTGTAAGTGAAGCTAAATTTTTAGGTTTGATGTTTGAATGTAGGCTTACATGGGTTTCTCACTTAAAAGCATTAAAATCTAAATATCTTGAGGCTCTGAATCTTTTAAAAGTATTGTCCTATACATCATGGGGGCAGACTGCAATACTATTTTAAAATTATACAAGGACTTGATTTTTAAAGAAATTAGTTATGGATATGAAATATACTCCTAAGCCACCACAAGCCAATTAAAGATATTAGATTCAATACATCATGCTGGTATTAGATTGTCCACAGGAGCCTTTAGAACTTCGCCTATCACAAGTCTCCTTGTTGATGCTGGAGAATTACCTCTAGACCTTTACCGAAAGTCTTCTATTGTTCGGTATTGGTTTCGGTTGCAAAGACTCCCTAATTCTTTAGCCTGTCAGACTGCAAGCCTTGTAAGGCACTCAACATATGGCTTTCGGGTGGAACAATTATTAAACAGTCTTTATATAATTAGAAGTAAGGTGCTTTCAATTAAGGTATTATCAAGGCCTCCATGGAAATTACCAGAGGTATCTTTTTGTAAATACTATATTGGAGTTAAGAGGAATATGACTGATTTAGAATCCAGGTCTCTTTTTATAGAACATGTTGCAGAACATAGGGGATCGACTTTTATATATACTAATGGCTCCGAATCTGATGCTGGCATTGGATTTGGAGTGCATAGTAATGGTTTTAATTTTAGAGGTGCACTTCCTGTAACAGCTTCCATATTTACTGCTGAACTGTATGGCATACTAACCGCTATTGAGAAAATAGCGTTGGAGAAGGAGGGTAATTTTACCATTTTTAGTGATACAAGGAGTGTCCTTCAAGTTTTAGAAGTTTTCAATTGTAGTAACCCTTCCCTTTTAAAGATTCTAGAAAGGCTTTTCATTATTGGACGGAGAAGTATAATGGTTTGATTTTGTTGGGTTCGTGCACATGTACATGTGTCTGGGAATGAGAACGCAGATTTACTGGCGAAAAATGCTGCATCTGAGTTACTACCAAGAAGGTATCCCATTCCCTGTAATGATTTCCTATGTAACATCAAGAAATTGTTTTGTAATGATTGGCAACAGCACTGAGATAGTCTACATGGCAATAAAATGAGAGAAGTAACCAATGTCATATTTCCTTGGAGGTATAACATGATGCCCCGAAAGGGGGAGACGTCTTTTTGCCGTCTCCGCATTGGTCATACTTGGTTGACACATGAATTTCTGCTGAAGGGCCAACACCAACCGTATTGTGACGACTGCTTGGTACCTTTAACAGTGAGGCATTTATTGACCGAATGCCCCAGTTATGATAACTTAAGAAATATATATCAGTTTGTGGCTCGAGGTGAGGATGGCAGGTTCATCCTTGCCAAGATTCTTGGACATGATGTGTCCTATTATGCGAGCGATATTTTTAGATTTATTTCAGAAGCAGGTCTTCTGAAAACTATTTAACTTTTATAATGACATCTTAACTTTTATGATTTTAATTGAATATTCTTTTACTTTCTATATAAAACAAATGATCACGGCATCAATGACCTTAGATGACAGGATTCCAGAAAACTTTAAATCAAACAGTCAATCTAGAGACAAAACAGTTTCTTCTTTACTTAAACCAGATGGCTCTGTCACTCACTGTCCAAAGGAAAAAGCAACCCTTTTAGTTGATGTGTTTGACAGTAAGCGGAGTAATGAGAAACTTGATCTTCCTTCCGTTTTTTCCTGAGAGTAAAGTAACTAGTTTAGCTTTTTGATCTCGTGAAATTCAAGCTATCTTGATGGGTCTTGATGCCTATGGAGGTGTAGACTCAAATGGTATTTCCCTTCGTTTTTTTATGAAGATTGTAGACTTCGTAGCTCCAAAGTTATCTGTTATTTTGCACAAGTTAGGAAGAAGGGGTTCTTTTAGTACTTGTTGAAAAATTGGTAATGTTACTCAGCTATATATAAATGTGTTTGTTGTAGCTCAAGTCCAGGTAGTAGGTTGGTCAGGGCACAAGCCACACGTTGAGATACTACCGCTAGAGAGTTTGTGGATCCTTTAACTGACCAAATAGAAATATATTCGATCCCTCTCTCTGGTTACGACTCATTTTTCTTTTTCTACACATACAACGAATAATCTAGTCTATTCTTCACAGATTCTGGTCTTTCCTCATACACTTGACAACACTGAGATTACTACAATTCTTTTTTGCTCAAGAGCCTAATTACTGTACTCTAATTGTTCACTGTTTACTTTCCTCTCGGTAAGGGTAGAAGAGACTTTAGATATGGTAAGCTGCTCTTCTAGAAGGACACTTCAAAATCAAACTATTGTTTTCTAGTGCCATAGACTCTGTACCATGTTCTTTCACTATTTTTGGTTAGAGTTCTCTTGCTTGAGGGTACACACGAGCACACTATTCTATCTTACTTTTTTCTCTTGTGTTTTTGAAATGGTGTGTTTGGCAGGCTCAGTAAAAGGGTCACGGATGCCTGGTGATTTATCAAGAGGTTGTCTTTTCCTTATCTGTTTCTTTTTCTTTTCCAAACCATCCTTACTGACTCCCTTTAGTTGAAGTCGATATCCTAGAGGATATTTACCCTTGCATGGTGTATTGGCTCTGCTATTTTATTTTAAATTCTGCACCAGCCACCCATTGAGATACTACCGCTAGAGAGTTACTGGGGCTTATGACTGGCCAGGCAGTACTACATTGGATTCTTTTCTCTGGTTATGGTTCATTTTCCCTTTGCCTACACGCACACTGAACATTCTGGCCTATTCTTTATATATTCTCCTCTGTCCTCATACACCTGACAACACAGATTACCAAACAATTCTTCTTCACTGTAATTGTTCAGTGGCTACTTTCCTCTTGGTAAGGGTAGAAAAGACTCTTTAGCTATGGTAAGCAGCTCTTCTAGGAGAAGGACACTCCAAAATCAAACCATTGTTCTCTAGTCTTGGGTAGTGCCATAGCCTTTGTACCATGGTCTTCCACTGTCTTGGGTTAGAGTTCTCTTGTTTGAGGGTACACTCGAGCACACTATTCTATATAGCTTCTCATTCTCTTGTTTTGTTAAAGTTTTTATATCTTATAAAGAAGATATTTATTTTAATGTTGTTACTCTTCTTGTAATATTTGATTTTCCTTTTTTCCTTTCCTCACTGGGCTATTTTCCCTCCTGGAGCCCCTGGGCTTATATTATCCTGCTTTTCCAACTAGGGCTGTACCTTAGCAGGTAATAATAATAATAATAATAATAATAATAATAATAATAATAATAATAATAATAATGATAATGATAATAATAATTACCTTCCAATATTCATAATTCTAATATTATCTAAAGTTTTTGATCGTCTTTTGGCAAAACGTCTAAATTCCTAGTTTGCAATTTGGCTTTTACAAAGGCTTTGAAGCACACATTGCCCTCTTTACAATCTCTAATGGAGTACAGAAATTCCTTGATTGTGATAGAGAAGTTTGCCTTGATTTTAGTGGATCTATTCTTAGTATCATTATTGAATTTTCAAGTAATTGATCGCAAAGAGTTGTTTTTGATGGGCCCCATAGTGAGTATGGAATGTGATATCTGGTGTTCCTCTATTCTTGGCCCATAACCTTTCATACTACATACATATGACATGTGATTTGGCCTAGAAAATGATGGTACTCTATTTGCATTAATTCCCGCACCTGAATGTAGATTTAAGGTTGCTGAATCCCTTAATAGAGATCTAGCTAAAAGTAGTGTATGTTGTAAATTATGGGGCTGAAGTTGAATCCTAACAAAACTCAAATTATGATTGTAAGTAGGTCAAGGACAGTGGCTCCTCAGCATCTGGATCTTAGTATTGATAATGTCTCTTTAATTCTGTAAGACTATTTTAAATTTTCAGGTGTGATTCTTGACAGCAAATTTATTTATGAGAAACACATTAGGTCTCTCTCTTCTTCAACTGGACAAAAAATTAGCTTATTGCAAAAGTCTTGCAAGATTTTTGGTGATCAATCTATTTTGAAGAAATTCTTTAATTTTTTCATCCTACCTTGCTTTGAGTATTATTCTCCGGTTTGGTCTTCATAAGCTGATTCTCATCTTGATTTGTTGGACAGAAACTTACAGTCTTTCAGGTTTCTTATTCTGATCTTGATATTGATCTCTGGCACCGTCGTTCAATTGGTTTGTTAAGCATGTTGCCTAATATTTTTCATAATTATGTTCATATTTTACATTCAGATCTCCCTAGACAGTCTCATCCTGTTTGTAATACTAGGCATGCTGAAAATTCTAATAATCATACCTTTTCCATCATTAGGCTCAATACTACACAATATTCTAGAAGTTTTATTCCAGCTGTGACCAAGTTGTGGAATGATCTTCCTAATCGGGTCGTTGAATTGGCATTACTTCAGAAGTTCAAACTTGCAGCAAATCTTTTTATGTTGAACTTGCTAACATAAGTCTCTTTTTATAGTTTATATATGAAAGATCTTTTTCAATGTTGTTACTGTTCCTAAAATATTTCATTTCAATTGTTCATTACTTCTCATATAGTTTATTTATTTCCGTATGTCCGCTCACTGAGCTATTCTTTCCCGTTGGAGCCCTTGGGCTTATAGCATCCAGCTTTTCCAGCTAGTTGTAGCTTAGCAAGTAATAATAATAATAATAATAATAATAATAATAATAATAATAATAATATATAGACAAAATGTGGGATGAAATGGGTAAACGTGACGAAGAGGCACACCTTGCACGATAGCCATTTCAAATGAAGGAAGGATAGTACAGATGGTTTTGAAAATGAACACCATAAAGGAAGGTAAATGAACAGATAGGAAAATGTTAACTTCTTAGTAAACTAACAGACATCTATGGCCTGTCTATTAACCGTACCTAATACACCATTAAAAAAAAAAGAAAAAAAAAGAAAAAAAAATATTAGAAAGAGAAAGAAAGATAGGATAGACTGCCTGAGTATAGCCAACACTCAAGCTGGGGCTATGGGACTGCCCAAGGCTAGGTAATATTGAATTGATTTTGGAGTGTCTTTTTCCTAGACGAGATGCTTACCACAGTCTCCTCTGCAAAAACCAAGTGGGAAGTAGCCATTAAACGATTTAATAGTTAACCATGTCAGTGAAAAACAATTGTACAGTTTGCCTAGTGTTGTCAGGTGAATGAGGATAGAAATGAATGTGTAAGAAATAGGCCAGACTATTCGGTGCACATGTAGGTAAAGGGGAAATGAGGTGTAACTAGAGAGGGTGCAATGTCAAAGGACCCAATAACTCTCTAGCAGTAGTATCTTAATGGGTAATTGTACAAACCATATTGATTATAGCAGACTTTTGATATCCATAGCTTTGTAGACTATCAGAAAACAGTTGGTGCAGTTTTGTCATCCTAACCTCATGTGAACATCCTGCTGTTGACTGAGAATCCTCTCTAAGGTTCCTTTTTACCAGCAACATATTAATATACCTACCTTTAATTTATATATCATGGTTTTACAAGTTTGTGTTTTCTATTCCCTAGATAAAAGAGCCGTCGGGTGCTTTAATTAAATGTACGGGCATAGGCAAAATCAATTTTATTGTGCAGGAATAGCCTAATTTAGTACCCGTTTGAAAGCCAATGCCAACATAAAATAATTGGGACTCTCTTCATGTGTGCGGTGAAGCCCTTAGAAGAAAACAAAATTCAAAAGCATTATTCATGTTCAGATCATGATTTAAACCACATAAGTTTAGGAAACTGAGAAATCCAAACCTACGTAAAATGTGCAAATGATTTTAAAGTTTTCCGTACACTTCACACTTAACAGAGACTTTAGTCTGTTACCTTCATTTTCTATAGGATTCTGATTTCAAGTTTGTTTAAAACTCTCTCTCTCTCTCTCTCTCTCTCTCTCTCTCTCTCTCTCTCTCTCTCTCTCTCTCTCTCTCTAAAAATTGTCGAATATCTTTTATACTTAATGGTTAGTAAAGAGAATCTGGAACTATAACCTGAATGAAATTTTAACAGATTCAAATAACATAAATAAATAAATGATACACCAACAACAATTGCTTTTATTTGAGCAATTCAATATAATCTTTACATGGCAATAAAAGGTCTATTTTATGCTTACCACCATTCACGGAGTATTGTAAGAAAACATTGTGATGTCTGTGCGAGGCTTTTCTGCAAATCTTTGTTCCAAAGGGACTTCCAATCTGCGCAATGAAATGTACAAATCTGATACTGCGCGTATCTACAGGTACAGTTTGTAGCATTCGGACGCGTCGTCCTTGGAAAGTTGCCGTCGGAGGTTCTTCGAGTAAGCCACAGCCATTGGAGAGCAAACCTCCTTGTACTTGTGCGAAGTGTGGTAAGAACACATTCTGAGTGAATTCGTCACGGATGAATGGCTACAAGGAAAAAAAATAACATTCTATTACAATCACATGAATGATGTTTAGGGAGACGTACCAATCTCAATTTGTGTTTAAAGCAAAAAGAAAGCACATGCATATTCAGGGAATATGTAATATATTTATTAAACCATTCCGAAACATCACGACTTGAAAGTCTGTGAAAATAATATACCTTATTCCTCGAATATGTGTTTTTATAAGTCCTTTAAAACCTTGATCTTCAACACTTCCAATTGTGTATGCTAGAAAATACCAGTTAAATTTACAATGCAGAAAAACTTCGTAATAATTTTTGCGAGCATGCTACTAAAGCTACTCAAGTCCTAATCTATTATTCTTTGAGATTGGAGAAGGGTCCTGTAATTTTCAGGCCAATATCTTTTCAATGTCTGATAATATAGAATTTAAGGTATTTATCCAATTGCTTTTGAAAGTTTCTCTCTTACTTGTATGATTTTACGATCTTTTTCACTCCCAGTGCTATAAGGGAGTTTAAATAACAGGCTCTGAATATAAATCTCACCGAATATTAAAAAAAAAAAAAAAAAAAAAAAAGACACCTAGAAGTAATAAATATACTTTCCTTAAATCATGATTTAGGATCTTCCATATTTTACTCCAAGTTTAATCCTTAGAATATTGTGAGTTGTATGACAGAATATATTGTGAGGTAATATTTAAATACCATTGCGAAATGAGCTATTTTGCATTTAATTTTTCATCTTTTATAATTTTTTTTTACAACACTTTAAAGAAAAACTCCGTCATTACAGACATTCTAGGACAATCTTATTTGAATGAATCCTACGGTAAAGTATCTGATGTTTTCTTTGATTCATATTAGCCTAATGACAAAAGTCTCGAAAACGTATTAACACCAAGAAAAAAAAATAAGGCTAAAAAACCAGTTAGCAGAACATCTATATTGGGGTTCCTTTATTCTGCCAAAACCAATAGAAATGAGGTAGAATAAGCCAGGTTAGTAGAGATTCAAGTATTGGTAAACAAGGCTAAATATCCGGAACATAAATATACGAACACAACCTCTAGGCTACCAAGTATTCGTAACGGACTGTACAAGTCCTGAGGATATTAAATCAGGATTTTCAATCATTTAATGCCTCACTGATACCATTACACATTTTTTTTTTCATTGGAGAACAATGCTGAGAGAAAATAACTAAAGTAATGATACAAAATCCGTAAGACTGGTAAAAGACAATAAACGATTATGTAATGATTATGTAATAAAATTTAGATGTTTTTTTAGTGTAGTTGAGAAATTTGTTGATTTAGAGGTAAAGACATAACATCCTATTACCAGGCAAAATCCAGACATCACGGAGGGTGTTGATATAAAAAATCAAAACGAAAGGTAATTGTAGATACCAGAGAAAGGAAACGTTTACATAAGATCTAGAGGTATTTAATCTTATAAACACAAGGAAGTTAAAATCTCTTTGTGCTATCCACGTGATCAAGACTGCCATTTTGAGACAACACTATGTGACTCAGCCCAGTTAGCAACACCCGCCATTTTAAGACGACGCCCTGAAGAGAGGGGAAACAGGGATAGGGAACCTCCATGTGAGGCAGAGGAGTATGAGGCCCCCACCCCGAAGAGAGTTCCAGCCACTCCCCACAAACCCAGCCAGGGGTCGAAATTTTACATTTCCCTTGCGAGCCTTGTCAATTAAACTATACTCTATCAAAAGCTCAGGGTCTTTTTCTGAACACTCGTCTCAAACTAAAAATACTGTGGACAGCTCATCCCTATAAGGAAAGAACCTGAACGGCTCAAGCTTGAATCCCACTATACTTTTTTTCGCCAGTTGCTGCCCATAATGGTAAGCACGAGCGGTTGTTGCTCGAGACATTAGCAGCAATTGGCTCACCGACTGGATAGGAAGCAGCTCGCATAAACCGCAGGCATGACGTCAGATGTAAACACACAAGATGGCGGCTGCAAATAGGACTCTTGGCAATCTTGGGTCCAACAAGCCTCAGGAGATCATAAAAATCTGCTTTGTCCATCCTGTGGTAGTTGTCGAATTCTTCAATTCACGTAATATACCCATAATACTTATTCCTGCAACAGATAGAAAATTTCTGGGCGCCATGATGAAATCAGCTGATCGGTTTCACTTAACTTTTTCTCATTTACTCCTTAAACTGCGATAATGTAGTTGTGAGGCTACATTTTCGTTCGCTATCATCGGCTGAAGGTTAGCGAAAACCTCGGGAAAGAAATCACTAGTGTGATTCCACCATTATCCCCAAAAACAGATTACTACATAAATGCTTGAAGCTGACCATTATAATATACCTTTTTAAGAAAGAGACGATAACCTCAAACTGCAAAGTCGATGACAAATGATTTTGTAATAACAATGATAAACTGAAAATATATAACAATTGCTTCATGATAATAGTGTATGTGGCTTTTATCTAAAACGAATATTTTTATATGGAAGTAGGCTAGAGTTTGGAATTAAGCTACTACCACGATACTGTTTTATATGTTAATGGTATTACTTATTCATTTTTGTCTATATAATTTCTCCTAGCTGACTTTTTCTCCTTTTAGTGTGTATGACCTCTTGACTTTTCCATTGAAAGACTGAGTGGGCATTGACTGTGAGTGTGTGTGTGTGTGTGTGTGTGTATGTGTGAGATGGCCAGGTGTTCCGTTAGCCCGAGGGCCAGCTCCTTGGTTTCTACAGTCGGAAGGAAATTCCTACTCCCGTTATAGTGCTGGCACTGCTGGTAGCAATGAAAGAAAATAACGGTTTTAGTGGACGTCGAGAATCTCTTCAAAAGTAAACGGTCAACAGTCATTAATGGAGAAAGATGATGGTCTTTCTTTGCTGATAATTTTTTACGAAAAAAAAAAAAAAAAAAAACATCCAATTATACACTTAGACGAAACCTACCTAAACCAAAACTACAGTGTCAATGCATGCCGGATAGATACAAGCTCCTCGAAACCAACAGGTCTTAAGCAGCCTACAGGGAAAGGGACGTTTTATTATTTTGCATCGAGGCCAAGTACACAAGTACATTATTTTACATGCGCCAAGTACACAATTGATGTTCCTTGCTAAAAACGATGGCGATTATCATCACCAAATGAACGGCAGTGCGTTTGAAAAGTAGTTCCATACGCAACTCTATTCCTAATATTCCCACATCTTTTATAGTCATGGATAACGGCTCCTACCACTCTGTGAAGATAGATAATCCCCCGACATCGTCATCTCAAAAACTACCATTACGGAAAAGCTTATCAGAAATGATGAGAATCCAAATGAAAACTGTTACAAAAGGTGAAAAAGCTCACAACGAACACGGAAAAAAGTATGTCATTGACAAGATAGCAGCAGCGTAAGGCCATAAAGTGATTCGTCTACCGCCGTATTACTGTCAATACAACCCTATTTAACTAATATGGGGACAAGTGAAAAACTATACAGCAAGAAAAATTTATTTCATTATGAGAGACTTGAAGATACTACTGCAGGAATGACTGGATAGAATAAAAAAAAAAGATATTGAAGCAAAGCTATAAGACATGCTAGCTAAAGCCCCCCTGACACTTGCACGCATTTGTGGCACGCACTGGCACGCATTGTGGCGTGAACTGGCGTGAACGATGCGGGAACTGGCGTGAACTTGACGTGAACGGTGCGTGGTATGCGTGCCGATGCGTGCCATGCGTGCCGAGAATTTTGAAATGTTCAAAATTTGTGGCACACATTGTCACGCCAAAATTGGCGTGAACTTGTCGTGAACGATGCGGGAACTGGAGTGAACTGGAGTGAACAGTGCGGGAGGATGCGGGAGGATGCGTGCCAGTGCGTGGCAATTAAATCAATGGATTTATCCCTACTGAGGGACGATGCGGGAGGATGCGTGCCAGTGCGTGGCAATTAAATCAATGGATTTATCCCTACTTCCTCATAATCATCAAAGAAAAAATCTGTATAACGACAATATATTCTTTCACCTCTCCCCTTTCAACAATTCAAATACAGAGATATAGACACTGTAGGCCTACTACAGCTGTAGGCCTATACAGATACACCATTAAATAAATACATTTCAAATTCATCTATTCCGCTCTTTTATAGTATATTGAAAATTTTTCCTTTATTCTCCTACACAATCTACAACTTTACCCTTTGAGTAAGTCTATCGGCAAAATTGTTATTCACACTTACACTAACATAGGCCTAGGCGCAAATCTAAGGAATTTGCATTTGATTTTTCACTAACTTTTACCCCCTGCACTCTTTTATCCCTCAAAGAGAGAGAGAGAGAGAGAGAGAGAGAGAGAGAGAGAGAGAGAGAGAGAGAGAGAGAGAGAGAGAGAGAGAGAGAGAGAGAATTATTGATTTTATAGCACAAAAACTAATGAATGGAGTAGTCATCTTTCAATTAAATTCCAAGATAATGTAAAGTGGGTTCCAAATATCTGATCAGCATATAACTGCCATAAAATTTTATTTTTTCAGTAAATTATAAAGCTTAAAAATTATTCAAACCAGCTAATTACCTATAATAATAATTAAATAATAAAATATATACTAAATAGAAGTATAATTGTTACAAATATCTATAAAGATAACCCATACATTAATACAGGGGATATTAATCAAAGATTACATATTAATCAAAGATTAGCACAAGAATACGCTTTTGATAAAAATCATGTAGGAAGCCCCGTCTTTATATATGATTTGGCCAAGTCATTAACTGGCGTGAACTGGCGTGAACGATGCCTGAACGATGCGGAATGATGCGGAAAGATGAGTGAACGTGGCGTGAACTTGTCGTGAACTATGCTTGAACGTGTCATGAACTTGTCGTGAACAGTGCGGGAACCTCCCAGTGCGTGCCAGAAATGCGTGCAAGTGTTAGGGGGGCTTAAGACTTTGCAACATGAGATGCAAAGGAGGATATTGCCATAGGTAAATTCTTTGACTTATTTGTCGTTGATCTTCACTCCTGAGATTACGACAACGACGATGATTCTCCATAAAACCATTTTTTTTCTTTCTTTTTACCAAGAATTTATCTATGTATTTTATGAGAAGTAGATCAGTAAATAAACGACTGTTTCTGTATTAAAAGATGATACGCATAATGCTTACATCTATACAGCAGTATTTAATTTATCTATTATTACAAAGAATGATATCAAATATACAGTATGTAGATAATGCATATATAGAAAAGATAAATAGAATAGCGATGAAACTGAATAAGTAAACTGTTGTAGGTAAAAGATGCTGTGACGGGCCGAGAGAGGAGTTGTGAAATCAAAGGCAGATTGGAAACGACTGAGTTATATTGTTGTGGAACACTCTCCTTATATACAAAACCTCAAGGCAACAGGACATGACAAGTTCACAAGACAGACAAAATCACAGAGGAAAAACCAGACTTGAATTTTCATGTTCGTTTTAGTGCGAGGGAAGAGCGAAGATACAACCATAATATATACAAAAGGAATTATGTACAATTGTGTGAAACACGGTTGGTACATGGCTCCCCCCCTAAAAATGACATACTGTACATGTTAAATAGGGCGCCCTGATCTAGAGAGGCGAACTGTAGGCGGGTCATCTGGCAGAAGATAAGCAGGTTTTAGACGATCAATGGAGACCCAGTCTTCTTTGCCCCGAATGTTTAGGAGGAATGCTTTCGGACTGCGTCGGATCACAAGGTAAGGTCCCGTGTAAGGGGGCGTTAACGGTGGCTTGCTGGTGTCGTTGCGCAGGAAGACGTGCGTTGCAGAGTGCAAGTCCGTTGGTATGTGATGCTTCGCTGGGGGCTTGTAAGTCTGGCGGCACGGAGTAAATTTTCCCACGACGTGACGTATGCGCTGGAGATCGTCGGAGGAGGTTGTAGAAGGAAAAAACTCGGCAGGGACGACCAACGGGTCGCCATACACCATTTCGGCTGCCGAGACGTCGAGGGCGTCTTTAGGAGTGGTCCTTAGTCCAAGGAGGACCCAGGGAAGCTGAGTAAACCAGTTGCAATCCTTGCAGCGGGACATCAAAGCTGCTTTGAGGGTGCGATGAAAACGTTCAACCATTCCATTGGCAGCGGGGTTGTAGGCCGTTGTGTGATGTAGGGTGATGCCCAGGAGATTCGCTAATGACGTCCATAATTGAGAGGTGAAAGTGGTTCCCCTGTCAGAAGTAATATGCTCAGGGATACCGAATCTTGAAATCCATCCAGAGAGTAAGGCAGATGTACATGAGGCGGACGTTGCAGTTTCCATGGGAATGGCTTCAGGCCAACGAGTGGAGCGGTCGATGACGGTAAACAGGTAACGATGTCCTTGTGATGTGGGTAGGGGGCCTACAACGTCGACGTGAATGTGTGCGAAACGACGCTGAGGTTGAGGAAAGGTGCCCACTCCTGAATCCGTGTGTCGATGTACTTTGGAAGTTTGGCAAGAAGTACAGGCACGAACCCAATCCTTAGCATCCTTAGAAATGCCGTGCCAAATGAACTTTGCCTTCAGCAGCTGTGCAGTAGAACGGCACGAGGGATGTGAAAGGCCGTGGATGAAATCAAACACCTGTCGGCGCATGGGAGCAGGAATCCAAGGTCGCGGTCTACCAGTACTGACGTCACAGAGGAGGGTGGTGTTGGAGTTTTCGAGGGGAAAATCCTCCCAACGGAGGGACGTGCAGGATGTCCTACAAGCTTGATACTCTGGATCCTGTCGTTGGGCTTCAGCCAGGGCGTTGTAATCCAATCCCAGTTGAACGGCAGCCAACGTGTTTCTTGACAGGGCATCGGCAACGGGATTCATTTTCCCAGGGACGTATTGAAGGGTGCAGTTGTATTCAGCCACGGCGGAGAGATGTCGGCGTTGACGGGCGGACCAGGCGTCAGACTGTCGAGTGAAGGCGTGCACCAGAGGCATGTGGTCTGTGCGAATGACGAAGGGCGTATCTTCTAAGAAATGGCGAAAGTGACGGACAGCCAGGTGCACCGCCAGCAATTCTCGATCGAAGGTAGAATAACCCGATTTTGCCTTGGACAGTTTTCTGCTGAAGAAGGCCAATGGGCGGGGCGAGTCTTTGACCACCTGCTCGAGTACTGCACCAATAGCGACGTCGCTGGCATCGGTGGAGATAAGGAGAGGGGCGTGTGGGATAGGAAAAGTGAGAGCCGCAGCAGTTGATAGGGCCTTCTTTGCATTGCAGAAGGCCGCTTCTTGAAGGGGACCCCACTTCAAGTCCTTTGGCTTGCCCTTGAGGGAGGCGTAGAGGGGAGCAAGAGTGGCGGCAATGGCTGGCAGAAAGCGGTGATAATAGTTGATCATGCCCAAGAATTCCTGCAGAGCTTTGACGGTCGAGGGCGTGGGGAAATTCTGAACGGCTGCTACCTTCTCAGGGAGGGGATGGACTCCTTCAGGAGTGATACGGTGTCCTAAGAACGACACTTCGTTGGCGCCAAAGGTACACTTGTCGTACCGGACTACAAGGCCGTTTTGTTGCAGGCGGTCGAGCACGATTCGCAGGTGACAGAGGTGTTCCTCTTTTGAGGAGGAGAACACAAGTATGTCGTCCACATAGCATACACAGAAAGGGAGGTCCCCTAAGATGCCATCCATGAGACGTTGAAACGTTGCCCCAGCATTACGAAGGCCAAAACAGGAGTAATTGAAGGTGTATGTGCCAAACGGAGTGGTGATGGCGGTCTTGGGGATGTCTTCAGGGTTCATAGGCACCTGATAATACCCCTTCAGGAGGTCGAGCGTAGAGAAAACCTTTGCTTTGTGCAGGTAGGAGGTTACATCGGCAATGTTTGGGAGGGGGTAGTGATCCGGTTCTGTTTGCATGTTCAGGCGCCTGTAATCCCCGCACGGACGGAGGGAGCCGTCTTTCTTCAGAACGATGTGTAAGGGTGACGACCATGGGCTGGAGGCCTTTTGGCAAAGGCCCATTTTCTCCATTTCGGCGAACGTCTGTTTGGCGGCTGCCAATCGTTCCGGTGCCAGACGTCTGAATTTTGCGAAGACTGGGTGTCCCGTCGTTTTGATATGGTGATAAATACCGTGCTTAGCAGGAACCGTGGGCGTTTGGCGAAGTTCTGGACGGAAAACTTCCGGGTACGATGTGAGGAGGTGGGCGTAGGCATCCGTGGGTGCTCTGATGTGGAGAGCAAGGTTAGAGGGGGCGGGTTGAAGAGGTGTCGACAAGTACGAGTCCGAGTTGACCAATTGTCGGTGGGCGACATCGACCAGAAGGTGGAAATGAGAGAGGAAATCCGCACCGAGGATTGGCATTGTGACGTCAGCAACGAGAAACTTCCAATTGAATTTACCGTTTCCGAACAATAATGTGAGGCTCTCGTAACCGTAGGTGGGTATGGCAGATCCGTTGGCAGCTACCAAGCGGACGTCGGCAGATGTAGACAGACTACGTTGTGCCTTGAAAAGTTTCCTTGGCAAAAGAGAACGACAAGCACCCGTGTCTACCAAAAATCGCACGCCCGTTCCTGCATCCTGTAAAAAGAAAAGATTAGAAACATGGGAGGCCACCGCCACAAGCGATGGCCTACTTACACGTTTTTTGGCCACTGACAATCTTTGGCACATTTCTTCGCGGTTGCCCCGAATCTGAAGTGGTAGTAGCAAAACTGCGGTGGATGGGAGGTAGTAAGTGGCTGTAGAAGTCGTTCGTTGGGGCGCGAGCGATTGGTGGGTGGTGGGCGGCTTTGGCGCCGCTTCGGCACGTCACGGGGTAGGCGTGTATGTCCTACGGCATTCGGTGTACGTTGAATAGGCATCCTCGTCGTCAGGGGTGGAGGCGTTGATGGAGGTCTTGAAGTGGCTGTCCATAAGGGCGTCGGCTTTGGTCATCAAGTCCTTTATGGGTAAACTATCGACATCGGGTATGGCAGCGCGCACAGGTTCAGGTAAACGGCGTATCCAAAGGGCACGGAGTAGGTTCACCTCACGAGGAGAGCCGTCTGCGGCAGGTTGAAGGCGAGCGATACTGGTCATTTCCCTGAGGGCAAGCGAAGCCCTTTGGTCCCCCAACGGTTGTTGCGAGGGCTGAAAAAGCTTTGCTATACGGGCGGCTGGCGACGGCGAGTACTGTTGCAGAAGGTATGATTTGAGGTCGTCATACGCTATTGGGGTGTCTCCTTGTTCACAAAGCCAGTCGGATATTTCTGGGAAGGTGTCCTCGGGTATCGCCGCGAGAACATAATCCGCTTTGGTGGTTGAGCGAGTCACGCCCCTGATACGAAACTGGACTTCTGCGCGCTGAAACCAAGCAAACGCCTCTCCGCTGGCAAACGATGAAAGTTTGAATGGAGAGACCGTAGCGCCAACTGCCGTAGAGTCCGTCATAGTACCAACGATGGAGGGGCGAGGGGGTGGGGGTGGAAGGCGGTGGAAGCGAGTCGACTTCCGGGGTCACCAATGTGATGGGCCGAGAGAGGAGTTGTGAAATCAAAGGCAGATTGGAAACGACTGAGTTATATTGTTGTGGAACACTCTCCTTATATACAAAACCTCAAGGCAACAGGACATGACAAGTTCACAAGACAGACAAAATCACAGAGGAAAAACCAGACTTGAATTTTCATGTTCGTTTTAGTGCGAGGGAAGAGCGAAGATACAACCATAATATATACAAAAGGAATTATGTACAATTGTGTGAAACACGGTTGGTACAATGCCAACCCGACTCCCAAGGACTCAAAAACAAATCTTCCACCCAGGAGTTTAATGCAGTTTTAAGACTTGTAAAGGAACGTGATTGAAAGAAGAGGATTCTTCCACTAACTATTTTGAAAAAGGCTGCTGGTCAACAGTCAGCTTCGATTGGAATGATTACAAAATTTGTCGTTTCAACTTAAATTCTGAAGAAAGGGTAACCTCCCATCGAGGCAGGAAGATGGACGAAGGGATGCTGAACCAAGACGATGAATGAAGTGCAGTCAACAGGTGAAATCTGTCGCTCATGCCAGATTTGTTTCGTAAGAGAGGAACTAAACAGATGGAACCACCCGAGAGGGAACGAAGATCCGGTCGCAGGAGCAAATAGAAACTCTGCGGGCTTTACCAGCCCAAATTCCAGATTGTGTTTTCACCCTTTGTGCTATTATTTTGATGCAAATATTTGCTAAGAAATTCTCTCTTAAGTTTGTCAGCGAAGTAATGAAAACTCACGTTGCCTTCCTACTTCTCATCTCTTGAGATTCTAATTCTGTTAATCATTGCTTTGTTGAATAATAATTATTCTTGGCTAACAAATTTGATTGAAGAGCTCTAGTCCTATATTAAGGACATTTCGCATTTAAATTTCGTCTAAATATTTACTGAGCACTCACTCCCTGTTGTTATCAGTTGGTAATTTGTGTAATTCCTCCTAATGCGATTTCATCTAACCTCAACAGAACAAGACAATACAAAGGTGTACAACTTTAGAGTTATGCTACTAGCGATTATTAAACTGGATATTTTTAGGCTGAAACTATGTTACAGGACACTGGATGGTATGAAGCGAAGCCTCATAGGATCAGTTTGATTACCAGACATAGCCTTAACATATGCAGTGTTAATCAGCAAGGTCTCTTTCAACGGAAATTTAGTGAGGATAGATTTTACTGGGCCTTAAGAGGTTAATCAAGCAGCGTAACATATTGACTATAAACATCATTCCTTACTC
>NC_090745.1:36443299-36470799 GCF_036898095.1 Palaemon carinicauda
CCATTCCAAAATCGTACCTTTTATTGGACACGGAAACGAATTGAGTGGTTACACGATTAAATAATTTATATATTTCATGAAGAATCATTTCCTATTGCTGTCTAACATACTACCTCTGTAAACAAGGCAAAGCTGCATTACTTGCTATTATGTTAAATGTTTTGAGAAACGATAGTATTCTGGACCATGGAATTCTGAGCACTTTAGTTATTGCAGTTCAAAACCTACCTTGATTTTTCTTATCAAATACCTTAGGAAGTACATGGAAAATGTTAATTTATAGACTAGCCTTAAGATAAGACAAATGCGCAATCTTATGTTAACTTAATTGCTGTACTAATTCTAAACTTACCACATTTTCTTTAAGTACGTGCTGGCAATAAACGCCGGCATATCCTGCTTCACAATTACATATGCCTTGTAGACACGAACCTCGGCCTAAGCAGTGGTGAGGACATGAAACTCCTATGAAAACATCCCTCAAGGACCACTGGTGACTTCCAGAAATATCAGAGGTGGGTTGCTGGATCCATCGGAATCGTATATACCTTAAAGTAGCGAACGTAATGATCTTTAATTTTTTGCTAAAATTTTTATAAGTGTTATATTATAATGAATCTTAAAATCATAATCAACAAAAAATATTGATTGACATTTTATATAATTTTAATTTCAAGGATTAGGTACATTCGTGAACAAAAGTTTTGGCACCCTTTCGACAGGAAGTAAGACGTAGTCAGGGTTGAAGACAAGCTGCATGATCAGAAAGGATGGTAGCGAAGTTGAAGCCAGGTTTACAGTCCACTAACCCAAGTCTCAGAGACAATGAATATGAATTCCATGCATCTATGGTCGGTCATTTGATGTAGCAGGAAATTCATCAGGGCTTGATGTGAGTGGCCTAGATTACTTCGTATGAAAGTCGTCAGTCTGTGTCACATAAATACACTTGCTTAATATTATTCTTAGTCATTAGACACTTTTAAAGATAGTCATCATTTAGTTACTCTCAAAAGGACTCTCTCCTTTTTCCTGGTTATGAAAACTGGGGGCTACTTATTCCTCCAACTAGTGCCTGAAAACCAATACCTTGTTAATAGCACTGTGGTCATTCATTTCCGAACGTAGTTAGGAGTGGGTAGGAATCCATTCCACACAAAAATAAGACCGATCTCAGTTAATAAACACTTCTAAGGTTCAAAGGTGAGAAAGATTCGAGGAATAATACATAACAATATTTGATGAGGAATACGTTAAATATCATTTTAGTGATGATTGAAATTGTCGTTCCAATGCAATTTGGAAATAAACAAGTAAAGGATTATCCCAAAAATACCAAAATAAACTTTGATTCTTGGTTATACATATCATTAGATAACATTTCAAGGAGCTATTGTTTTCATATGCATGATATATTCTGGTTTGATGTTTATATTAGATTTTGTCACATTTAGTTAGGATATAGCATTGCACTTAGATGAAATATACAAGGATGTGCTCTTGTATCATATTGTTCAAAGGGTAGTCACCACCTTAGGTAAGTGTTCAGATACACTGACTATGGCTTGGTTGTACAAATATGTAATTTAATCTTTGGGGTTTTTGGGATTAGCCATTTAGAGTTTGATATGTTTCTATGATTATGTAATTTCAAATCTTTGAATTCTATGCGTGACCATGCGTTATTTATACATATTGTTTATTTCTCTTCCCAAGTCTGAAATATCTTATATAGAACTCAGATTACCCTTAACTCAATGATTTTAATTGAATTATTATTAACTTCTCCCACCTTAATCTGTTATTTTTCTATGTATATATTATCATGATTTAGACTCCAATAGAACGGGAGGTTAAACATGGGGAGTCTAGATTGGGCAGCCATAAAGATGCAGCTAGAGAAGTAGCTTCAACAGATAATTGATCGAGTAGACTTAGTATCTAATACGTTTTTTTTTTAGTACAACGGTCAGCATAAAAAAAATACTTAGTGCTTTTGGAATCCTTTCCCTGCTAATTGTTTTGCATGTCAGATGAAAGGTGGTGATCCCTTCAGGCTATTACCGACCTAAGGCTATGATTCATGGGGACCTTGGTTAGTAAGTCACCTTGTTACTTGTCAGAGTGTAGCCTTAGAGCTAGTTTGTAATCATACAAACTTCTCACAACCTGGCTGAAAGATTGTGTTCAATATACTGGGGGTTACTGGAAGGTGTAATTGTTTACAACACCACGCTCTCCATTTACTCCAAAATAATGCAATCCTGCAGTTCTCATCTTCTTGCACAGTAATTAGGTGGTTATTTAGATTCTGGGAAAGCAATAGTCAACACAATATGTTGAGGAAGTGGGAAGGGGTTATAAAAAGAAAATAGCTCGGTTTCCTCTCTAAACAACTTGGAACTGACATGTCAACATAGTAAGCCAAACTGAATTCGTGATGCCAGCGTACATAAACAGAAGTTCGTGAAGTCAGTGTACATTTGATATACTGTATATTCAAAATATACTTGATCCAAAATTGAGTGATTACTCAAAAGTGTCACTATTTGGAAATTGCATATTTTATGGACACTTTTGAGTAATTAATCCATTTTTAATTGAGTATATTTTGAATATACAGTATATCAAATGTATGCTGGCATCACGATCTTCTGTTTATGTACGCTAGCATTACAAATTCTGTTTGGTTGATTATGTTGACATGTCAGTTCCAAGTTGTTTAGTGAGGAAACCGAACTATTTTCTTTTTATAACCCCTTCCCTCTTCCTCAACATATCGTGCTAATTATTGCTTTCCCAGAATCTAAATAACCCCCTAATTACTGTGCAAGAAGATGATAATTGCCAGATTGCATTATTTTGGAGTAAATGTAGAGCGTGGTGTTGTAAACAATTACCCTTGAAAGTAACCATTGTAATTTCTAGTCAAGGCTAGGCTATTCAAACGTCCTTAGGGTAGGCTACGCTCGGCTCACTGTCACTTTTGGAGAGGCTAGGTTATACCTACAGGTTAAAGTACCTGTTGCTTCTAGTTGAATTTTGTGTTGCAGGTAACATGTTCTTGTGGCCCTATTTTACCACATTAGGTGGGTATCCTCACCAAACAATTGATGGGTTTTATACAGTAAGCGAGAATAGTTTGTCTGGACTGTAGTCTGTATTGCTTAACTTTTATTCCTTTATGATTATATTACCGCAGTTACCGTTCTTATTAATACATTAATGAGGCAAGGAAATATAGTAAAACTAGTACTAAAAATGAAATCAAGAATAGGAATTTGATATTGGTTTATGAATGCTTGAAAAAGAATAGAACTTTTTTATATATATAAAGCTTAGGCATATCCCCCAAAAATGGGAGTTGTATCTTACAGTTTTCATATAACATCATGAGATGGAATATGGTGTTAGTTAAGTGAAATACTAAAGAATGAGTGACATTTTAGTTCTGATCAAGTTTTCACATTTTATAGTGAGAGTTCTAGTAAAATATAAAGTATTAGCATCTCTATAACCACCTGTAATTGAGCGCATGTGCCATTATTGCAACAGTTAGGGACATCATTATTGTTGAAAGTTGCACTTACTTTGCTGGTCCAATGTGATCCAAGGGAAAAACATATCTATTCCAGTTAAGGGGAGCATGGAATACGGACTCATCACTGATTTCAGAACAGCTGTTACTTCCTGGTAAGCACATCTCTCGAACGAGTCTCCATTGATTACCAAAATCCAGTGAATATTCTAACCTGGTGGAATAAAATAGAATTAAGAACATATCAAAATATTTTTGTGTCCCCCCAAAAAACAATGATATTTAAAGAAAGAAACATTTTCTAGTATTATAGGCTAATTAAAGATATGTTTTCTATGCGCTCTTAATAGTCATATTAGTCTTGTACATGGAACGGCATATCTGATAAGAATAAGAATTAAAAGCAATGAAAAAGTCACATCACAAGCAAAAACCATCTTAACAGAAATGATAATATAAACGTAATATACACACAATATTATCTATCTATCTATCTAGTCATCTATCTACCTCTCCATATATATATATATATATATATATACATATATATATATATATATATATATATATATATATATATATATATATATATATATATATATATATATATATATATATATATATATATATATATATATATATATATATATGGATACATAGAAGAAAATTTTTTTTCAACTGTAGTACTGTTTATCACGAGACTTAGAACTCGTCTATGTGATAAAAGTGTAAATTGTTTGTTTTTTATGTTCATATTCCAACTCAAAATAGTTTGTACTTTGCAGTAACATGCAAAAACCAAGCTTATTATTTTGCTACTTATGCTATTTCATCAAATTTGCATTATATATTGCGGATATGTCTTTGACAATGCTTTAAAAATAATCAAATAATCATGTTCTATGAGTCTTTTGCAATATTTCATTCCTTACATACAAAAATATATTTCTATTTTAAATCAATGGATTTCTCAGGATTTTCCCGGGATCCCGGGAAAACATAACCTTTCCCCGAAATCCCGGGATTGGAAGAAGTATCTCAATTGACAATCCCTATGAGCGATCAACATAACTTGGCAGCTGACTGAAAATAGAGGGCTGGCTGGTGGTTCAGGCGGTTTGGCCGCCAGTCGATCAACATAACATGACAGCTGGCTGGAGAGTGGAGGACTGGTTGGTGGCTCAGACGGTTTTGCCACTGGGTGATCAATATAGCATGGCAACTGGCTGGAGAATAGAGGGCTAGTCTGTGGCCGTGGTGGCATGACTATTGGCGGGTCATCGCTTGAGCTGACTGAGCTGAGTTCAGCGGATTAGGTGGCTGTTCAGGAGGCGTGGCAGTCGGGCGGTCAATGCAGCATGGCAGCTGGTAAGAGTGTTAGTCGGTGGGAGTGGCTGCATGATAGTTGGTGGGTCAACGTTTTGAGCAGACTGAGCTGAGTCCAGCAGATTAGATGGCCGTTCAGGTGTCGTGGCCGGCGTGCGGTCAACTGGGATTGGCAGCTGGTTAGATAGTAGAGAGTTAGTCGGCTGGTCAGAGAATAGATGGTTGAGTGGTCAATGGGGCAGTGCGACCGATGCTCTGTGCGTGACGATGTAGTTATGGCCTAGTTGAACGTTGTCTATGCAGGAACGAGTCCAGGTGAGCAATGTGCCGAAGATAATGGCTCTCGCGTAACACGTAAGGAGTTTGATATTGTCAATGAAGCAAGACCCTATGATAAAATAGGTCCAATAGTTGGCCGCGATGACAAGGTCGATTCCACTGAGCGTGTCATGTTGTACCCCGGTGTCAGCGAGTTTGACACCACGGTCCTTCAAATGGCAAGCAAAAGCACTGATTCCTGGTACTGTAATGGTTTTATTGGCTAAAGGAGTGACGAGAGTATAGACAGTGTGGTGATACCGTCCAAGACAGAAGGGCACTTTGACTACAGCATAGTCTTTAACATGTTCCCTGATAGTGAAGGAGGTGAGTACGAGTGACTCATGACATATGGGTTGGAGACCAAGTTGGTTCACTAGAGTGGGCGTGATAAAGGTGTGCTGGCTTTCTGAGTCAAGGAAACTACGCGTACACATGGGGGGTTCTCCGTGCATGATACGAAAGGTGGGAGTAGCCAGTACGGTGGCTGTGGTAGGCAGGTGGTGGGGCATAGTCGTGGCACATTCTGAGTGATGGTGGCAGGCCTTAATAAGGCGTTTGGAAGGCTAGGACACAACAGTAGAATGTGGGCTTGCTGACACAGCTGGCAGACAATTTAGGTATTGCAAGTGTTAGCATTGTGATCAGTAGCAAAGCATTGGGTGCAACGAGTGTGTTGTTGCAGACTGGTCTTGCATTTATTGAGAGTACCATAGTTGGGGCAGACTGTTGGTCTATGTGTCGTATCTTGACAAAACAGACACGGTTTATATGGTCTACCACCAGAGTATTATGAGGACATGGGGGGTTGCAGCGGCGTGACTGTCGGAAGGTCAGTGGGGAAGGTGGTTGGTTGGAGTGCGGAGGCCCGGGCTGCCGTGGTGGAGGCAGGACCATCTGGTGGTCAATGTAGCGAAGTAGCTGGTTGGCGCGGTCATAATTTGGCACAGAGCTACGAGACAGTTCAGTCTCATCCTTGGTATGATGAGGCTTGTGCCTTTTGAGTGGAGTACTGATTCTCCTGCTGGCCGAATCGGTGTTCAACTGTTACATCTGCCGACAGTAAGTATTCAGGCTCATTCTCAATTCCTCGAAGGTAGGGTATTCATTTTGACTAATATCCAGTATTTTGGATGGGACTTCAGTCTGAATTCTCTCACCTGTGAGGTGGTGATACTTGCTTCTTCAGGTTCAGCCATTGGGCATAGAACTCCTGCAGCTCAGAGTAGTTGTTCCTGGGGTATGGAGCTGGTTGAAAGCTCATATCAACTGGCTCCCGATACACTGAGGATTGTTGTACTCCTGATGCAGGATTATTATACAGCGTTGGTACTGACCAGAAGTGTATATGAAGTTGTTTGTAAGCGACTTCACCAAACCTCGACAGGCTTTCTGCAGGGCAGCAAAACTTGCGGGGTTCGTCGTACTTTTTGTAGTGTACGAGAACCTTGAACGAGGACCATCATGAGTACCAGGATTTGATCTTGTTGTCGAACACGGGGTGATTGGGATCGGGCAGTGGCCTTGTGATGATGACGTTGGTTTGAGTGGGTGGAGTTGGCAATTATGTACTCTCTAGGTGTAACATAGGGCGGGAAAGTTGTACGTAACTGTCCTGGAAAGCCTCCAATAGTCGGCTGGTATTTTCCTGTTAAGAGCCCTCGATAAGCAAGTTCTTGTCATCCTGAAGTGCTGGGATGTATCCATCAAGCTGGTTGGTTTCCCTCTCGTCAAGGGCTGGGTTTGGATACTCCTTGGAGACGAAGAGCTCGGGTTTCACACGTTGAACTAGGTCTTGGATCTTCTTGATCCGGGTTGGGCTAATGATAGGTTGAATGAGTTTGACTGATTGGTGTCGTTGCGAGCCAGATTCATTGTCAGGAGCAGGGTCGGTTTTGACTGTGGTTTCGGAAGAGGGTGTGAACAGTTGACCGGACGGTGAAGGCGGTGGGGTCCATGAAGGACCCGCTTGGCTTGATGTGCTCATCCCTCCGTCGCTACGAGTTTTAGCAGGCATAGCTCTCGGGTTGTAAATCATGGATGTGATTGTAAAATTAATAGGTTTGTACAGCAAATCACAGGATAAGTGATTGAGTCTGCCAGGATCACGAGGTTGATGGTACTCAGATTAAAGATTTGATGGTTGTGTAGCAAATCACAGAATATGCAATTGGAGGCTGCTTGAATCATGAATGTGATGATATTTAGCTTAAGCGTTTAAGGCTTGAGTAGTAAATCATTGGACCACGAATCACGGAATATGTAATTAGGGGCTTTATGAATCACAAATGTGATGGCACTTAGGTTAAGGTTTTAATGGCTGTGTAGTAATTCACAGAATATGCGACTGGAGGCTGCTTGAATCATGAATGTGATTAGGTTTGTTATTTGGCTTAATTCAGAGTACATGGCAGATGCGGCAGAGCATTTTCGTTTTTTAGCAAGGCAGGTTTGGGGTTAATTGTACTCTCAATCCGAAAGGAGAAGTTCATATTCCGAGAAGATACCAAACTTTAGCAAATGGCTTAAAGGTAAGTTGTTCCTTTGCTGGGAGACAAGCACCTTTAAAATTACACTTTATAGTTTATATTTTCCTTGAGATTCATTGACTACGTTAAGAATTTCGTTATACACACTCGGATGTAAGATATGAATTTCTAATCACCGTGACCGTAAATTATACAAGCAAGATCACCAAAAATAAAATTTTGATATTATTATCAACGTAGATCGTGAGTAGATAGAGCCATAGGGTAAAGATACAAGGTTTAAGCATTTAGTAACTATGATCTCCAATACAGACTCTTTAAATTAGAGTTTAGTGAAAGACTGGGAAAACCAAATCAGACAATGGGTAGGTCATTTGACCGCAAATGCTTTTCATACTAAAAGAAGCACGTGTGTTTGTTGATAAAGTTTTCAATGAATTCCTGACGGACAATAAGCATTTTGTGTTGCTATTTACCGACTTTAAAGTGTTCATTATTTCTACACGTATTTTACATTATCATAAACATGCCTAGACCAACAAAACGTGAGAGACATTGCCGAAATAACACTCAATTAGGAGGAAAAGCTACTGAAAGAAATCGTGAATGAAAGTGTGAAAAATCGAATGCCTATTCTGTATGTTTGTCAGTTGTTCACAAATACCTGTTTACGAATGAAAATGTGAATATATCTAGTGATAGATACTCTATTATTAGCAATGAATATCTTGTGAGTGTTATAGAACTGATGGCCTGTCCATTCGAAAATAACTATGCAGTGGAAGTAATTTCGAAATGTCTGGATTCAAGAATATCTGTGAAATGTAACAAATGTGAAAACATTATCAGTGATGACAGGTGTTTGAGCAAATATTTTTTACCAGTAACATCCATGCTTATATATATAACAATGTTGTTGGGTTCAGGGCATAATGGATTCACAAAATTATGCGAGTGTTTGAATTTGGGGAAAATTGCCTTCAAAACTTACAAAAGGTATTCAAGTCATATTACTGAGATAGTTATTGCCAAAGTACAATCTTTTCTTATGAATACTGAAGAATTGTTTCGATAGCATGAAAATAAATTGGGAATTTCACCAGTAAATGGTATACTGCCAGTGAGTGTGTCATTTGATGGAAGTTGGCAAAAGAGGGGACATATGTCACATTATGGATTTGGAGCTGCCATTGAGAGACATGCAGGGGTTGTGATAGATTATAAAACTTTGAGTAACTATTGTGAGACATATAATTCTCATGAAAGAAAACTAGAAAATAAAATGATAGATGATGGGATATATAAAGAGCTACTGACAGATCACAAGCACAAGTGCAACATGAACTATAGTGGGAAGAGTGGAGGTGTGGAGTGGAGCACAGCCATACGATTATGGGCTCGATCAAGGGAATTCAAGTTATGTTATGAGACAATGCTGTCAGATGGAGATAGCATTGCATTTGATGAAATAAAGGAACAGAATGATGGCAAAGGACCATACTATGTTATAGCAGTAACTGTCAGGAAAATTGAATGGGTCAACCATGTGTGTAAACAGTTTCGTAAAGCTTTAGAAAACCTGAAGATGACATATGTGAAAGTAGTGAATGGGAGAAGGATGAAATTACTTGCTGGGAAAAATAAGCTAACAGATGATGTAATTGAAGCTCTGACTTTTTATTATGGACATGCAATAAAAGAATTTGCAGGAACAGGTGTAGAGGAATTGAGAAGAGCCATATTAGCAGGAGTCTATCACTGCTGTACCACAGATGAATGTCCTAATCATGATTATTGTGATAAATTAGTGAAAACCTATTGCTTTAATACAAAAAGAAGTGATGAATAATGAGGTTTCCCAGTCACATTCACCCATGAAAGTGAAATTCATTGTTAATGAGGAAGGGAAAAAACAAATATTTAAGTCTACTAAAGAATGATGAGTGACGAGCTCCTGGAGGCGTGTCTTCATGGCCAAATCCAGAACCGAAATGAATCTCTACACTGAAGACTGTGGAGATACTGCCATAAGAATAAAAATGGAAGCAAGAGGATTATCGACTTTGCAGTAGCACGAGGAGTAGCAAACTATAATGCTGGTTATACAGCCAGCCACTTGGATTACTATTTAGGTTTTCCATGGACTGAAATATCATCAGCATATCTAGCCAGGGTGGATGCCAATATGGACTTACTTTTCAAGAAGAAGGCTAAACACAAAAGGAAAATGGTAAAAGACCCAGATTATGAGGCAGGGGAAGCTTCATTACCAAAAAAAATCTTCAACTAACCTCACAACACTACCGGATCAGTGTCACCAACTTTAAGTGTCCTTTTCTCAAAATCAAAGTTTTTTTCAGTTTCTAAGTGCTAAGGCTCCATTATTTTTCTACTTAGAGTCTTTATTTATTTTGTCTTTTATTCATAAAAGCTTTAAGGTTATGTTTAGTGTACATTTAAAAATGTAAATGCTTTATTATTGTTTAGTGATTCTTTTATTATTTTTCATCAATTTATTTAAAATTTTTGTCCACCTGCGTTTATCAGGCATTTCAGGTACCTATGAAAATGGAGGTTTGGAGAGTAATAATTCCCTAATATTATATTTGGATGTATGTAGAGTAATTTAAAACAAAATGGCAAGAATTTACTTAAAAAATAAAAAAGACTTAGAAGTCCAAAAATTGTCTTATTTTCCCGTATTTATTTATTTATTAAAAAAATCAGTTTTCAAAATATCACCAAAATATTTGTTTTTTGGTAAAATTATGCTACGAGCAACTTCCTAAATAAAGATAATCAATATTTGATAATAAAAAAGGTAACTTATGGTGCTTAGGTCAACAGGTCCTTTAATCTGTGCGTATACATATCTATCTAAATATCTACATGTCATTGTTGACATTATTGGTTGTATATATGTATGTATGTATGTATGTATGTATGTATGTATGTATGATATATTGTCTATATATATGGCAAAATATTCTTAAAAGCGTTTCACTGAGGATTGAGGCAGAAAGATCGCATATGGATGGGTCAGGTGACAGATGTGAAATTTGATACAGCAGTGGTTTTTTATGCTCACAATTGAATATAACTTTGGTTAAATTAAGCTGAACCTCATAACTAAGCAATGTTTGGTACCAGTCCCTACACAAAGACAGTTCTGAGATCCAGAGAAAAAAAAAAAAGTTTTAGCCTCTTTAAATAAAAAGATATAGAAGCTTAGAAATGATCGACGATTAAAGGTGTCTGGTTTCAGTTCCATCAAAATAGATGATCACTAGAATGTCAGCCAGGCAATCCCAACCCCCCACTGTGGTGCCCTACCAAAGCAGTGCCCCCCCCCCCAGTAAACAGCTTAAACACACGGTCCTGGGCGGGGATCGATCTTCTGCCATGCGAATGCTAGGCAAACACGTTACCACAGTACTAGTCAAGAGGTTAATTTACAAACCAAGCCACGGTTAGTATTCCAGTGAGTCATGTGGTGCCCGATAAGACCCTCACAGTTGATTGAGTAAAAAAAAAAAAAAAAAAATTAAAGACTTCTCACGGGTGAGTGTTATATCTTGATGTTTACATATTTTAGACTTTTGATACATTACATACAATGAGTGCCTTTGGTTGTCTTCGTCAATCCCCGAAGAAGCGTTAGGGCTATTTTTCTCAGTTCACCCCCTGCTTTTATTTTAACTTGAAACAGTTATGACTTTTTTATATTAAATAAACTTTAAAGAGGAAGGAAGGGCCAATGCTTTGCTGCTTTTATAATTTTCTTAAAAGGACGAGAACATGTATGAATTCAAGGTTTAACAATAAAATAACAAAAGAGTAGGGTCATGGTTGGCAGGAAATGGTGATAATAATTTATCATGCCCAAGAATTCTTGCAGTGCTTTGACGGTCAAGTGCGTGGGGAAGATCTGAACGGCTGCTTCCTTCTCAGGGAGGGGGTAGACTCCTTCAGGAGTAAAGTGGTGCCCTAGGAATGATACTTCATTGGCGACAAAGTATACTTTTCATATCGAAGTACTAGGCTATTCTGTTGTAGGTGGTTGAGGATGATGCACAGACAATGGAGGTGTTCATCTTTGGAGGAAGAAAACAAAAATATGTCGTCCTTATAACATACACAGAAGTGCAGGTCCCCTAAGATGCCATTGATGAGACATTGAAAAGTGGCCCCTCAATTACGAAGTCCAAAACCAAAATACGAGTGAGTGAAAATGCATGTACTGAAGGGGGTGGTGATGGCGGTCTTGGGGATAATACCCCTTCAGGAGATTGAGCGTTTAGAAAACCTTCGATTTGTAAAGTAGGAATACACATTCCCGTTGTTCGAGAAGGGGTAGTGATCCGGTTCTGTCTGCATGTTCAGGTGCCTGTAATCTCCACATGAACGCAGAGAGCCATCTTTCTTTAGAACGATGTGTAAGAGTGACGACCATGGTCTTGAGGCTTTTTGGCAAAGGCCAATTTCTTCCATTTCGGTGAATGTTTGTTTAGCGGCAGTCAAATGATCTGGTGCCAGACATCTCAATTTGGCGAGTATTGGAGGCCCCGTTGTCTTGATATGGTGATATACACTGTGTTTGGCGGGAACTGTAGGCATAAAAGAAGTTCTGGATGGAAAACATCAAGGGAACGATGTGATGAGATGGGTGTAGGCATCCGTGGGTGCGCTGATGTGGAAAACGAGGTCATATTGGGCTGTTTGGACAGGCATCGACAAGTACAATTCCGCGTTGACTAACTGTCGGTGAGCTACATCAACCAAGAGGAGGAAATGGGAGATGAAATCTGCACTGAGGATTGGAAATGTGTCGTCAGTATCGGGAAGCTTGCAAATATATTTGACACTTCCAAACGATAATGTGAGGGTTTCATAACAGTGGGTGGGTATCGCAGATCTGTTTTCAGGTGGAAGTCGGCAGACTTAGACATAAGAGAATGGTAAGCACCCGTGTCCAGCAAAAATCGCATGCCCTTACCTGCATCATGTAAAAAGAAAATGTTAGTGACAGGGGAGGCCACCACCACAAACCATACCCTACTTACTTGTTTTTTTGCCACTGATAACCATTCGCACATTTCTTCACTGGAGCCTTGAATTGGAGTGGTATTAGCATAATTGCGGCTGATGGGCATCAGTAAGTGGCTGGAGAAGTCGTTGGTGTTAGCGTGAGTGAGTAGGTTATGGGCGGCTTTGTCGCCGCTCCAGCACTTCACTGTTTCCTGCCAAATTTATGTCAGCTTCGGTCTATGTTGAATAGTTGTCCACTTCGTCAGAGTGGAGGTGTTGATGGAGGTCTGGAAGGTGCTGAAGTGGATGTCCATAAGGGCACGAAGTAGATTCACTTCATGAGGAGAGCCGTCTGCGGCAGATTGTGGGCGAGTGATACTGGTAATTTTTCTGAGGGTGAGTGAAGCCTTTTGGTCCCACAATGGTTGTTAAGAGAGCTGAAAATTTTGCTATGCGGGTGGTCGGTGATGGCGAGAACTGCTCACGAGGTATGATTTGAGCTTTTTGTACCTTATAAGGATGTCCCATTGTTAGCACAGCCAATCGCAGATTTTCAGGAATGTGTCCCTGGGATTGCAGCGAGAACGTAATATGCATTGGTGCCTGACCGAGTCACGCCCTTGATGCAAAACTGGACTTCAACACGCTGGAATCAGGTGAACACTTTTCCGCTTTTGAAGGACAGTAGTTTCAGGGGGATGGTGTTGATAGTCGTAGTTAGTGTCTAAGTGTGGCATCATCAAACAGCAAGACACAGCAGTAAGGAGAAGGCGGGAGGGAGCTGGACAATCTAGTGGTCACCAATGTGCGGATGCGCCAGTTAGATTATAACGGAAAAGTGGAGTGAATGCAACTAACTTCATTAGTATATATACAACCCGTTCTAGTTAAGAATGGCACAAAAATTCAAACCTAATAATGCAAGAACAAAGAGGCATGAACCAGTTATCAGTGCGAGGGGAGAGCAATAACGACAATATACAAAGAAATAGAAATACCGTTATAGTGTATCAGCGTATATGATACACATGCAGTAAATTATCTATGAGTTACTTGAAACTATATATACTTTTTCGATCTATTTCTTTCATTTAAAAAGCCATTTTACTCCGAAAATTTCCTATTCCGAGAGATCGGGCATTAATTTTATTTTTTTAGAAATTGACTGAATAGACTTTCCTCTGTATAAGCTTAGACTTTCAGCCGAAATTTCACTGCCCAAGCACACAAATGTATGCTACATGTACACATATCGAGATAGCCTAACGTATCATATTATACTCGTCTGTGTATTTTTCTGGTCAAATTTTACCCTTTTGCTGTATTTAGTTATTGTCTTTCAGCATAATCATAACACAAATACTATAAGTATGTAAACGAGCAGACAAAGAAATAAGACGAACGTAAGTATAGCAAATGCTTGTCCAAGAGTGCTATATGATATATGAAAAACAGATAATCTATTCTTCAGAAAATCATGGAAAATGGCGGAATTACTGTATAGGGGATACTAGAATATATATATTGTGTGTGTGTTTAATTAAACAATTATACTAAAATACCTTGAAATAAGTCATTTATGTTATTCCTTAATATGTTGAAAGTGTGTACGATAGTTTTGGGTGAAAAACGATAATTTTAGGGCTCATGAACGATAATCCAGTGGAAATAATCTAGCAACCCTGTCCCTGATTGCACCCTTCAGTCCTACCACAAACCTCAGAGAGAGTACATGCTTGAGTTTGACCTCTGATATTCACTCATTTTTAAGTTTTTTTTTTTTTTTCTCGTTTTCGGCAAGAATTTTATCATTTCAAAGAGGAAAAGACAATTTCAACATCTTGCTAACAGAAAGAAGAAGAACATTCGCTCTATTAAGAGTTCAGAAGAGGGTAATATCGGTAGTGCAGAGAGAGAGAGAGAGAGAGAGAGAGAGAGAGAGAGAGAGAGAGAGTTGTGTGGATGGAGAAGCGACGGCCTTGCCTGACACAAGCAAAAGAAGCAAGATATTGTGCAGAAGGATCTTCGTTTATGAGAAAATTATGATAAATAACCTTGTTTTCGTTTATCAATATTCAAATAGAAACATAAAATTCATAATAATCAGGATTTAACAATAATGTCTTTGTAAAAATACAAAGAAAAACTGAACGCCCTCTGACATTGACTCATTTTTACATTTGTTTTTCTCGTTTTCAGGAAGAATTTTATAATTTTAAAGAGGAAAAGGAAATTTCAACATCTTGCTAACACAAGGAAGAAGAAAATTTGCTCTATTAAGAGTTCAGAAGAGGGTAATATTGGTAGTGCAGAGAGAGAGAGAGAGAGAGAGAGAGAGAGAGAGAGAGAGGCAGAGAGAGAGACAGAGAGTGTTGTGGGTAAAGGAGCGGCCGCCTAGCCTAACAGGAACAAAAAGAAGAAAGATATTGCAAAAAGTTCCTCATTTATGATTAAATTATGATATATAACTTTGTTTTCTTTTATTAATAACCAAAAAGAACATAAAATTCATAATAATCATGATTTGTTAATACTGTCTTATTAGAAATAAAAAAAAAAATAAAAACTTTGAATGCCTGTATCTCAAAACTATACTTGTTAACCTTCAAATTCAATAGTCTCCCTTAGTTTTAAAGATATAGCATTGAAATTTGGTATATAACTTAGAAATACATTCATAAACAAGGAAATGAAGTCCCCTTATTCCAATTCTTGTTTCAAAATTTTTTTTCTTAAAATTTTTCTCTGATGTTTAGGGTTTATTTTTTTACCATAATGAAAAAAATCATATCTGGCAAAAAAATTACTTAAAAAAAAAAAAAACTTCATATTATTGGAGGTCTATATCAGGTCTATATAGGGTAGTAATCCCAGATCTCAGTAATAATTATCAAGGGAGGAGATAGAATTTGAAAAACAAATTTTCAGGGTAATATGCCCTGGCGTTGCAAAACCAAAGGTCAAAGGACAAAATCCTATGCAGTTTGGAGATGTCCTAAGTCCTGTCATTGAAAAATAGCATTAGGCAGCCAGCCCTTTCAAGTAAGTTATATTCAGTTACAAAATTAGGATATTAGTATCCATGGAAAATTCCTGATAATCTGATAATTTTCTTACATTCAAAAACCAGAAAATGTACACTTTTTTTTCAAAAAAGAGGAAGCTTTTTGAAATGCTCCTTATTACTAGTTTCAAAAAGCCAATAATTTTGAAATGGGATTTCATTTCAAGGTCAAGGGGAATGGTGGTGTATATTGAGACTGAGTACCCTGCTCATCAAAAGTCCTGCGTCGAATGTGGATGTCATGAGATTCAAGTAATAAAAGTTTGTGTCAGGTATAACAACCTCTATATTTGTTCGATCTACCCGAATCATGAGATAGATGATTCTATCTTCGATTGTCTTCTTACTATTATAGATAAGACACAAGAATATGATAGAAAGGCCTTTTTGTTTTTGTTTGTGATTTCAATGCTCGCTATAGTGAGTGGTTAAATTTTGTTTCTCTTACTGATACCCATGGATTAAGAGCTTTGGACATTGCCTCTGAATCAGACAGTGAGAATATCATAACTGAAGCTATTCACAGGTCTGGTAACAGATTGGACGTGGCATACACTGAATCCCCTAGCATTATAAGAGGTAAGGTTAGTTCATGCCTTAATGTCATTAGTGGTGAAGACTGAGCAGCCTGTCCCTGATGTGTCATACACATGTAAGATTTATATAAAATCTTATGCAGACTGGAATGGCATTTTGAGTGATCTTTTGAGCTTGAATTGATCACAATTGTATAATACTGTGAATAGTATTATACTGAGAATTTTGTGAGCATAGTTAATAGGCGTATCACTTTTCATGTGCTAAAGTACCAAGTAAAAGATGATATTTGGTTCATTGATAATTGTAGACATGATTATTTGTAGAAGCAGGAGTCCTATCATCTTTGGAAGGGTAACAGATGAGATTTGACTTGGAATAACTATAATTAGCTAAAATATTTTGCTCAGAGTTAATGCTACAATTGAAAAAAATACAATTTATCCATAAAAGAAAACTTTCCTGGTACAACCAAGGAACATAAAGTAGTGGGCTACCATTAAATCTGCACTTTTTGGTGCAGACATAACAGTTCCTCCTTTGCTTAAACCAGATGGTTCTGTTACTCACTGTCCAAATGAAAAGGCAACCCTTTTGGCTGATGGGCTTGACAGCATAGTAATGAGAAACTTGATCTTCCTCATTCCTGGTTTCCTGAAGCTAAACTAAGCTGTTTATCTTTTTGGTCTTCTGAAATTAAGCTCTCCTTATGGACCTTGATGCTTATTGAGCCATAGAATCAAATAGTGCTTCTTCCTTTTCTAATAAAGACTGCAAATATCATACCTCCTAGGGTATATCTTATTTTCTGCATGTTAGCAGGAAGAGATTCTTTTAGCACTTGTTGGAGGATGAGGTACCAATAGATTTGAGTCGCCACTAGGTGGCGCATGCTCAAAGGGAGACGCCATGAGACGCCATGTCTACTTTGCAATAGGTCGCCTTTTTCATTTTAGCCCATATCACAGCTGTCACGAATGTTAGATGTTTCTGGTCCTTGGAGAATCGAACAAAGCGAATGTATCCAACAAGAAAAACACAACCAGACATCAGAATTTTTCTCCTGTCTTTTATCCAGAGATGAAAAAACAATGAACTTGATTACCAAATGTTTTAAGTTATACAAATGCTTACCATGGATACATAACTAATATTTTTAAGATAATTAATATTGCTATAAAAATGTACAAGTACTTACGTGGTTGAAGCAATATACAAACTAATAGAACATTTGATTTAACTCTGATCATATAACATCTCTATTAAATCGTCACAACATTTCTCACAAGATGAGAAGAATTCCAGAATGCAGCGGCGTTTAGATACAATGGGGAAGTTTTGGAGATGATCCCCATGAAGGTCCATATAATTTATAGCACAAGGTAATGCCATTGAAACTCTCGCAATGGCTCCTGCTATGTGGAATTAATGTCGTCATATTGAAAACTGAAACGACAAAGCTGAAAACAATATTGAGATGTCGATCTCTGCCATCACTAAATTACAAAAACAACGTTTTGGCAGTTCGTGAATAAAACGCATAACTGTCAAAGTATTCATTGGACAAAATAGGCCAAAATATGTGGAAAACCGAAAGGAGGGATATATTTAACAGTGACCATGTCATAAAAATTATTCTGTGCAGTTTTATAGTTATACACTTCTAGTTAATTAATCAGACTACATGTACATTTAAGCCTATGACATGCGTCGAAAATATGTAGACACACTTAGAAAATCGTTAAAATAATGCTTTTGCTTCATGTTGCAATGTAAAATGCTCACCAGCCGTTTCACCAAGTCTTTCTTCTTCCCTGCCCGAGGGTACACTCGGCATGCTATTCTATCTTTTTTTCTCTTCCTCTTGTTTCTGAAGTTTTTATAATTCTTATATGAAAGATCCAATTTAATGTTGTTGCTGTTCATAAGATATTTTATTTTGGTTCATTATTTTTATTTCCTTCTTTCTTTCCCTCACTGGGCTTTTTTTCCTTGCTGGAACCCTTGGGCATATAGCATCCCGCTTAGCTTGTAATAATAATAATAATAATAATAATAATAATAATAATAATAATAATAATAATAATAATAATAATAATAATAATAACATTTCTCTCACAAAGAATTTCTTTTAGTTTTTACAAGGTTTTATCACAGTATCTATTGGCGTGTTGAGTATCAGCCATGGATCTATATACTGTATATATATATATATATATATATATATATATATATATATATATATATATATATATATATATATATATATATATATATATATATATATATTATATATATATATATATATATATATATATATATATATATATATATATATATATATATATATATATATATAGATATATATATATATGTATATATATATATATATACATATATATATATATATATATATATATATATATATATATATATATATATATGTATATATATATATATATATATATATATATATATATATATTTATATTTAAATATATATATATATATATATATATATATATATATATATATATATACATATATATACATATATATATATATATATATATATTTATATATATATATATATATATATATATATATATACACATATATACATATATATATATATATATATATATATATATATATATATATATATATATATATGTATATATATATGTATATATATAAATATATATATATATATATATATATATATATATATATATATATATATATATATATATATATATATATATGTATATATATATATATATATGTATATATATATATATATATATATATATATATATATATATATATATATATATATTTATATATATATATATAATATATACATATATATATATATATATATATATATATATATATATATATATATATATATATATATATATATATATATATATATATATATATATAATATTTACTTATATATACAGATATGCATTTTAAAAACCTTAATTTTTTATGACCAATGTAGTATTATTAAGTCTATGGCGTACTTCTGTTTGGGAGATTTTCATCTTCATACCTTATCGTCATAGTTTAAAACCATGATTATCAAATAAAAAAATACTTAATTGTCTTCAGTAAACCTGAAATTAGAATGAATGAATGATTTGAAGTTCTCTGGCATCCTGACATCAAAGATGGAATTGAAAATATGTAAGCCGTTAAAAATTCAAAGATAAAATTGGAATTGATGAACAAATGAAAGATATAATAAATTGTATCTATTCATAATTGAAAACATTGTAGCATTAGAAAACTCATAGTCCTAACTTGATCAATATTGAAATGTTTATAGCAAAGAATTAATATCTATAGCATATTTTTGGTAACTTCATCAAGTAGGCCCACGGGTATTATAGTTATTGTGTCCAAATTGTAATTGGGTACATAAAAATCGTCCAAAAAGTATGATTTCATTGTTGCTACAGTCTTCAGCCAGATGGCAGGAAATCGCATCTAAGGGTGTTTCCCTGTAAAAGAAAATTATCTGGGGGTGGCCCCCATATCCCCACTGTCAGCGCCCTTTCAAATTTTAGCCTCCCCCTCCCGAAAAAAAGTTCTTGTGCCTCTTTTAGAGCGTTGACAGTCGGCCGTCAAGCCAGCGGCCCAACATTAAGTGCCTCCCTTCACCACAGAGCCACCTAGCGGATTAGTCCTGCCGGTACCCTATTGGTAATGTTATTCCATCATGTAAATGTGTTTGTAGAAGCTTATGTACAGATGATTACAGCCCAATTTCCATAAGGGCCACATTATGTAAAGTTTTTGAATGTCTTTTGGTAAAACGTCTAAATAGGTTTGCTGTAGGTAGTCATCTGTTCCTTAGTTTGCAATTTTGCTTTTTGTAACGGCCTTGGAGCATTTGATACCTTTCTTATAATCTCCAACGTAGTGCAGAAATTTCTAGGTTGTGATCAGGTAGCTCGTATGATTTGCCTTGATTTCATTACTGTCTTTGTCTGTGTTAATCAGCGTCATTATTGAATTTGTAAGCAATTGATCACAAACTGTTCTTGGCCCATTGCTTTTTATACTATATACACATGACATGAGGTTTATCCTAGAAAACAAGCTCATTGCATATGCAGATGATGCTACTCTCTTTGTCTTAATTCCATCTCTTGAATTTAGATCTGGGGTTGCTGAATCCCTTAACAGAGATCTAGCTAAAATAAGTGCATGGTGCAAATTATGAGTCATAAAATTAAACCCTAACAAACCTAAAAGAATAATATTGTAAGTAGGTCGTATACAGTGGCTCCTCAAAATCGGGATCTCTGCATTGATAATGCTTTCTTATTAATTCTGTATGACTTGAAATTTTAGGTGTCATTATTGATAGAAAATATACTTTTGAGAAACACATTCGGTCGGCCTGTTCTTCAATTTTCATTGATCAATCTTTTCTGAAAAAGTCTTTTAATTATTTCATTTCGTCTTGCTTCGAGTATTGTTCGCCTGTCTGATCTTCAGCTCCCGAGTCTCATCTTAATTTGTTGGACAGAAACTTACGGTCTTTTAAATTTCTTATTCCCGTTCTATATATCAATCACTGACTCCATTGATCAGTTTGTTATACATGTTATATAAAGTTTTTCAGAATTCTGACCATCCTTTGCATTTAAACCTTACCCACAGTACCATCCTGTTTGTAGTACTATGTATGCCGTTAATTGCAATAGTCATGCTTTCTCCATCATAAGGCTCAATACAACATAGTACTCTAGAAGATTTATTATTAGCATTATTATTATTACTAGCTAAGCTATAACCCTAGCTGGAAAAGCAAGATACTATAAGCCCAAGGGCTCCAACAGGGAAAAATAGCGCAGTGAGGAAAGGAAATAAGGAAATAAATAAACGATATAAGAAGTAACGAAATCAAAATAAAATATTTTAAAAACATTAACAATATTAAAACTGATATTTAATTTAAAAACTATAAAATGACTTATGCAAGCCTGTTCAACATAAAAACATTTGCTACGAGTTTGATATTTTGAAGACCTACTGATTCAACTACTCTACTAGGAAGATCATTCCACAACTTGGTCACAGCTGGAATAAAACTTCTGGAGTCCTGTGTAGTATTGAGCCTCATTATGGAGAAGGCATGACTTTTAGAATTAACTGCATACCTAGTATTGCGAACAGGATGAAACTGTCCGGGAAGATCTAAATGCAAAGAATGGTCAGAATTATAAAAAATCTTATGCAACATGCATAATGAACTAATTGAATGACGGTGCCAAAGGTTAATATCTAGATCAGGAATAAGAAATTTAATAGACCGTAAGTTTCTGTCCAACAAATTAAAATGAGAATCAGCAGTTGAAGACCACACAGGAGAACAATACTCAAAACAAGGTAAAATGAAAAAAATTAAAACACTTCTTCAGAATAGATTGATCTTGAAAGATTTTCTTAATAAGCCAATTTTTTATGCAATTGAAGAAGACACAGACCTGATGTGTTTCTCAAAAGTAAATTTCCTGTCGAGAATCACACCTAAAATTTTAAAAGTCATACAAAGTTAAAGAAACGCTATCAGTGCTGAGACCCGGATGTTAAGGAGCCACGGTCCTTGAACTACTTACAATCATACTTTGAGTTTTGTTAGGATTCAACTTCCTATCCCATAATTTGCACCATGTACTAATTTTAGCTAGATCTCTATTAAGGGATTCAGCAACCCCAGATCTAAATTCAGGAGAAGCAATTGATGCAAAGAGAGTAGAATCATCTGCATATGCAACAAGCTTGTTTTCTTGACCAAACCACATGTCATGCGTATATAGTATGAAAAGTAATGGGCCAAGAACACTACCCTGAGTAACACCAGATACCACATTCCTATACTCACTATGGTATCCATCAATAACAACTCTTTGCAATCTATTACTTAAAAATTCAATAATGATTCTAAGAAATGACCCACCCACTCCCAACTGTTTCAGTTTGAAAACAAGGGCCTCATGATTAACACGGTCAAAGGCAGCACTAAAATCAAGGCCAATCAAACGAACTTCCTGACCACAATCAATGGATTTCTGTACAGAATTGGAGATTGTAAGAAGGGCATCCCATGCTCTAAGGCCTTTATGAAAACCAAATTGCAAACTAGGGAAAAGATGATTACCTTCAGCAAACCTATTAAGACATTTTGCCAAAAGACGCTCAGAACCTTTAGATAATATGGGAGTTATGGAGATTCTCGGTACTCTGCTTACTGTCAAACACATCTGCCAAAAGGGTTGCCTTTTTCTTTGGACAGTGAGTGACAGAGCCATCTGGTTTAAGTAAGGGAGTAACTGTTGCATCTACACCAAAGAGTGCACATTTAAGGGTAGTCCACCACTATGGGTTGTACCAGAAAGGGTTTCTTTCATGGTTAAATTGCATTCTTTCTCAGTTGTAGCATAAACTCTGTGATAAAAAGCTCAAAGGTGAATATAGTTATTCCAGGCCAAATCTGATCTGTTACCCCTCCAAAGATGATAGGCCTCCTGCTTCTCCAAATAAACACGTCTTAAATGATCATTGAACCATGGTTTGTCCTTCACTGGGTACCTTAGCACACGAGAAGGGATACGCCTATCAATCCTGCTGACTAGATTCTCTTTCAAAGGGACTGCAGGCTCAACATTACTATACAAATACGACCAATTTAAGCTCAAAAGATCATGTAAAATCCCATTCCAGTCTGCTTGAGATTTCATATAAATCTTACATGAGTAATATACATCAGGGACATGCTTCTCAGTCTTCACTACTAATGCAATCAAGGCATGATCAGATGTCCCTCTCCTGTACTTCTCTTTCTCCCTATTCCCTTAATCTTTCCCATCCCGAGTACCTGCCTTTGAGCAATAAATTGGATTGTATCCAGGGGTACTCTTCCTTTCCCCATATTCCCCACTTCCCTATTCTTATTATTGTTGTTGCACTGTCAATGTCCCAACTGGAGAACCAACCTTACTTGTTATAATGCCAGGGGAGTCAGTGTATACGAGGTCCAAGCAATTACCAGACCTGTGAGTAGCTTCACTTATGATTTTCTCACAGCCTGTTTCAGAGGCAAAGTCTAAAGCTCTTAAGCCACGGCGATTGGTAGAAAAAACAGAATTTAACCACTCCCTATGACAAAAGAGGCCTTTCTATTATCTTCTTGTATCTAAGCCATAATGTCAAGAAGACAATCAAAGACAGAATCATCTATGTCAGGATTCCGGTAGATCGAACACAAATAGAAGTTGTTATGCCTGCCACAAAATTTTATTTCCTGAATCTCATGGCATCCACATTCAAAGTAGGACTTATGAGAAGCAGGGTACTTAGCCCTAATATACACCGCCATTCCCCTGGCCTTAGGGATGGGATCACGTTTCAACATAATTGGCTTCTTAAAACCAGTTATAAGGAGCTCAGATGAGTGCCTCATAGAAACTAAAGTTTCTAAGCACAAAAGAATATCATACTGTCTGGACGCAACTGTAAGGTCTTGAATATTTGCATGAAGACCACGAATATTTCAATAGAGTAGAGGACATTTACGAAATCTGGGACGAACTGGTCCCGGAGTTTGCTCAATGTCTCCAAAGAGCATAAGAATTTATGGTGATAAATGAGATACATCATACTTAAAAACCAAATTAACAAGAATGATAACAAGAACAATATGTACAGAAAAATAAATAAAGTGATTGATCAAACTCATAAACTATAGAAAAAGAAGGAAAAACTGATCAACATGTAGGAGCCGATACACCATGCAAGGCTAAATACCCTTCAGGATAGCCACTTCTGTGACCAAGATGTGGAACGATCTTCCTAATCAGGTAGTTGAATCGGAGTAACTTCGTAAGTTCAAACTTCCAGAGAATATTTTTATGTTGAATATGCTGACATAAATCTCTTTTTATAGTTTTTATATGAAAGCTCTATTTGTATGTTGTTACCGTTCCTAAAGTGTCTTATTTTAATTCTTCATTGCTTGCCTTGTAGTTTATTTATTTTCTTATTTCCTTTCCTCACTGGAAAATAAAGTCCATGGCAGCTGCACACACAGATATAGAAATGTAAATCAAGAGGTCAATAAAACTTACTTCTAATATGATGCTAATTATGAAGAATAAATAAAAATGCTCATAATTATTAAGAAATGTTTGATATCCTTATTCTAGTCATGAACAATATGCATGAGAACAGTGTTAGTCGTAAGCAAGACTTCATTATCAAAAGTGTTGACCTATCTTTTTCAAATGTTATTTAAACTTCCAATGATAGTGAAAAATAAATAAAAGATGAAAAATTTAAATCATCATTATATATGGGTACATTTAAATGTTAAATCTAAAATAGTACAGCATGAAAATAAGGAGGTATTGGTTAAAAGCTTAAGAGCAAAACTTGCTGTAAAGGATAATAAGCAGTTATTAACAATACAAAAAAATATTCAACTTATACCGTACCTTGAGTGTCTGGAGCACTGATGAGGATCGTGTGATAGAAGTTTATCCTTACCCTATTCTGTCTTTCTCTCTTCTTTTGTTATTACTCTCATCTTCTAGTTATAATGTAGAATCATTTGAGTCTCGCTCGAAAACAATTAACTAATCTCTAGAGTCTCATCGATAAAAAGCTGAATTGGCAATCCTTTTGAACTTTATTAGTTCCCTCCAAAGAAAGAGGATCCCCTTGAATGATTGTTTGTAAGCATGAGACTATTTACCTTAAGGATCAAGATTAACGTTAACAATAGTGATCTCCAAATTCCTTATTTCCTGGTCATCATCCAGCAATAGAAATATCGACGTCAAAGCAAGTAAGAACATGTAATAACTAGCGTGGAAAATTTATTGTAAATATTGCAGGTATTTAATCACAAAACCATTAGCAACACACAGAAAAAGGGAAAAACCATATGGCTAACCACTTTAGGTAGAAACAGAAACTATCTCTATTTTTATGTCGATTGAGTGGATAGCATAGTTTTCGCCCCAGATCACAAGTCAAATTCAAGGATTCCTTATCAGTTGACCTCTTGAAAACCCTGGACAGATGAACGTCTAGTTGGCCATATCCCTTTCCCATACCCTTGACCCATATGATGGCAGATTCTCATTTCCCGTATGTAAAGGATTACCCCTTTTAAAGTAAATACATATTTCTTGAAAATAACATGCATCCTCACATTTTTATTTACAGCGTGAGTTCACATTACAGAAAGAATAATTTACATAGAAAAAAAAATGGGAGCCATATGGCTCATTACCTGTTTCCTGACGAATATGATTTAGAAACAGTAGTAAGCTTTTTTGCTGAAATTTTCAGTATGTTTCACAAAACTCCAGAAGTTTATAAATTAAGAAATATAGTCTGGTGTTTTATATTTTATTTCTATCTAACTCTACTATTAAAATTTTTTTCTCATATCATTTCTATTTTAGATTAAAGGTGAATCTTTGAAAATGAATGAGTTAGGGCTTTAGAATAATGATAGCAGTTTTTATGGTTTATGAGTGAAAGAAAATTTTCAACTTTACCTCTTATCAGTTTAATGTGTCAAGTAAATATAAACCTGCCCATACCTCACTGGTTCAACGGTGTTATCCCACATTGCTCCACAGCCCAGAGCCAGCTGGAAATTGATGGAGTGATTCTCTGCGATCTATGCAATAAAAATACAAACTGTTAGTAATTGTGAATAAGGTAATAACATACAAGTTACATGGTAGACAAATAAAAGAGAAAATATTCTTGAATTTACATTTACTTAAGGTATCTACTTCTTTGGGTAGGTGAAGTATAAAACACATAATGAGTAGTATTCTTCGAAAAAAAAAAAAAAAAAAAAAAAAACATAGACCATTCTACATGCATAAAACCAACGGTAAAATTCAGCGAGTGGCCAGAAATCATGGTTTCATCATGCATTTGATATATATATTTACGCTGTAAAAAGAAATTCTATAGAATTCGGATGTTAAACATACTGTATACATGCTGTAAGAATGTCCTACACCTTCATGTGATTTATAGTAGGTTAAAACCTTTCCTAACTTTCAGCAGCATTCATTTATCTGTGAGCCAGTTTTGTTATCTCTCTCTCACACACAAAAACATACAAGACAAAACAACATTAAACTTTTTATGAACTGAAATAATAGAAGTACTACAACTGCAGGTAGTGGAATCCATATTTAATTTTTGTTCACCTTCATCCAAATGTCGTTTTGAACTACTAGCATTTGCTTCTCTACATGGATTACTGATCGATAATGTTCTTACTAATTTATGGTTCACCAGCTGTAATTAGGTTGCTTAGACTGCCCAATGTAAAAGACAGGAAAACAGCAGAGGGTACCATGCTTCATTGTACTTTAGCTAAAACTTATATTATTAAACATAACTTTATCACAATTAAAAGTATAAGGGGTGATGAAAAGTAATTTGACAAAGATGTTAGAGCATGAATAAATTGTATATATATATATATATATATATATATATATATATATATATATATATATATATATATATATATATATATATATATATACTGTATATATATGTGTATATATATATATATATATATATATATATATATATATATATATATATATATATATATATATATACACACACACACACACACACACATATATATATATATATATATATATATATATATATATATATATATATATATATGTGTGTGTGTGTGTGTGTGTGTATAAATACATCCTAATAATACATAGAATGCTATCGACAATAACCTGTTCAAATTTTTAATCAAAACACAGCTCTGTTATTACTAATATTTAAAACAGACTCGCTCAATCTCAAGGGCCTGGGCACCAAAAATATATTATTACGGTCCCTGGTCTGGGCACCATAATATGTTATATTATATATTACGGCTGTCAAGATACAAAACCTCCTGAGTTCCAAACTCACCTATTTGTTTTTATTTAAATCTGTTACACTTGAAAGATACCCGAGCTCTGACGAAATTCTATAACTCCCAGATGGTAATACGTCAAACACTAAATATCTAAAGGTCTCTTACGGACACTGAAAAAACTGGGTAATTATTATTAAAATCTTTTCAAAATAACCTTTTACTTTGATTCTTAAACAGGGATATGAGAGAGTTC
>NC_090745.1:36475799-36485799 GCF_036898095.1 Palaemon carinicauda
TATGGATCGGAGTTGTGGGGAAGGAAAGTGATGGAGAGACAGAAATTGAATGTGTTTGAGATGAAGTGTCTAAGGAGTATGGCTGGTGTATCTCGAGTAGATAAGGTTAGGAACGAAGTGGTGACAGTGAGAACGGGTGTAAGAAATGAGTTAGCAGCTAGAGCAGATATGAATGTGTTGAGGTGGTTTGGCCATGTTGAGAGAATGGAAAATGGCTGTCTGCTAAAGAAAGTGATGAATGCAAGAGTTGATGGGAGAAGTACAAGAGGAAGGCCAAGGTTTGGGTGGATGGATGGAGTGAAGGAAGCTCTGGAGTGATAGGAGGATAGATGTGAGAGAGGCAAGAGAGCGTGCTAGAAATAAGAATAAATGGCGAGCGATTGTGATGCAGTTCCGGTAGGCCCTGCTGCTTCCTCCGATGCCTTAGATGACCGCGGAGGTAGCAGCAGTAGGGGATTCAGCATTTATGAAGCTTCATCTGTGGTGGATAACGGGGGAGGGTGGGCTGTGGCACCCTAGCAGTACCAGCTGAACTCGGTTGAGTCCCTTGTCAGGCTGGGAGGAAGGTAGAGAGAAGAGGTCCTCTTTTTTTTGTTTTTTGTTTTTGTTTTTATTTGTTTGTTTTTGTTTCATTTGTTGATCTCGGCTACCCCCCAAAATTGGGGGAAGTGCCTTGGTATATGTATGTATGTATGTATTTATATATATATGTGTATACATGTGTCATATATATATATATATATATATATATATATATATATATATATATATATATATATATATATATATATATATATATATATATATATATATATATATATATATATATACGTTTCCCACCAAAATGTATTTAAAGATGTAATTGGTACTTTAACATTGTAGCCTTGTTTTATAATTGGATTGTTATCCTAAGTTGTTAACAAAGAGCTCTGCTTACACCTCTGGTGTAAATATTAAGTCAGTTATTAATAAACCATTGAACAGCTAACATCTCTTGTACACATGCTCATCATTTGGTAGCAGAGCGTCCGATTTGAATTGTTTTTTTTTTACATCAGGAAAGTTTATACTACACATACTGCCGGTTTCCATAACTTCAAAGCATCAAGAAAAGTTTATAGTGAGTTTAATGTGGAATGCTGCAACGTAATATCATGACGATGGAGTAGACTTCCACCTTCACCGCCGGGATGGGGGGATTTTCAAGTCAGCTGGCAGATTCTTATTTGTTGTTTCACTTGTTGGATTCAAGTATAAAGCATGGTACCAAGACATCCCCTACATTGAATATTTGCTGAAGGAAGACTCGGGAATGACGGATGGTTAACGAACGTGAGCCCAGAGGATGAGATCTTCGTTTGGCTGAATTGCAAGTACTTTCTGTATGCTTAGGTCTAAACTTGGAGCTGTGTATTGGCGCTGGAAGCACATCATGAGGTAATGCCTGTAGTGGAAGAAACTTACCGAAGTAATGCTTTCACGGAGAAACACATGATGATTGTAATGCCAGTCTTTACGTATAGAGAATAGCTGTGAGTAGACTATGGAGGAAATCGAATGATAAGGAAATGTTGATATAGAATGGCACCAAAGGCCTAGTTTCGCATTAGTTTGTTATTCCCGTAGTTGATAACTTTTTGTTTTGCAGTTGAACTTAATACTTCAAATTTAGCTGTAATTTTTCATTCTTTCACTTATATATATATATATATATATATATATATATATATATATATATATATATATATATATATATATATATATATATATATATATATATATATATATATATATATAAAATCCCGTTTTGCTTTTGTGATTACATTTAAAGTTTTAATTTGTCATTATATTAACACATTAGGTATATTTGAATTTATAGTTTTTATTATTGAGGTGAGGATTGATAATTTTACTGAAATTAATTATTTGCTCAGTATGGCTTGGAATGATCCTAATATCCCTGGTGGTGGTCTTTAGATAAATAAATATGTTTTCATTTGATACCACTGGATACAAAAATGATAACGACCTTGCTAATGATATTGATAACCTTTTGAATTTCCGGGAAATAAATAAGGTTACCGGAGAATTTGATTTTGTGAAATGTAAAACTTGTAATGGCCCTCTCTTTGGTCATATTGGACCATTTCAGAAATTTGACCTGTTTTAAGTACAAGATGCTCACAATAGATAACAGAACATCTCAAACTTACTGTGACGCGTGCGAGGAAAATCTGGAAAATAGACTTAATTTCATTATGCACATGGAGTCAACACACATGTCTAAGGTTAGTGATCACAGAGTCAACGGCTCTGCTGATTCTTTTAGCTCGGGGCCAGACTTAACAGATGTGTTAACACAACAAAATGATATTCTGATAAAGTTACTGGAAAACACTTCAAAAATGAAATCTTTGCCAACTACAACTCAGATTACAAAAGCCAAGTTTCCGCCCATTTGGGTTGGACAAACTTTTGAAAGATTCAGAATTGAAATTGAGGATTGGAGCAGTAATAACAAAGATAGTGAGTACAATAAATATAACGATTTAATTGTAAGCTTGAAGAAGAATGAGAGGGTTAAGGAATATGTGATTACAGTTGTAATCGATCGTACAGCTAACAGCACTTTGAAGACAGTAGAAACTATTTTAGAGGTTTTGGCTGAGAAATATGCGAAAACTAAGGCTGAAAAGTGTAATGACATTATGGAGAAGATTATCGCCTTTTTCTACAGATAAATCAGAAAGTTGCGAGAAATTTCTTGATAAGTTTGAAGGTTTGATGGCTGAAGTATCAAGAGAAAAAATAAATGCTTGTCTTAATTATGTATTGAGTTTATTAATGATAAAGAGAGCTCACGAAGGAGGTAAAATAACCTCGGATGAGAAGACTCGCCTTTAAGAAGTTATTGAACATGGAGTGGAAAGGAAACCTCTTGATGAAGATGATGTTGCTACTAGATTGAAGATAGAGTTTAGGAAGCTGAAAATAGAAAATAATAGAGATTCGACATCAGGTATATCTTTAAATACTTCTACATTTTACACTGATAACAGGAGTCGTTACCAAGAGTGGAAAAGTTTAAAGAGCTACCGAACTTTAACAGATATAGAAGATCCACTTCAAATCCTGGATTTTGGAGAACTGCATCCGGTAACTATAGAAGAGGTCCTTCTAGAACACCGTCTCGGTCATCATCAAGAACGTCATTTAGATCGGCCTCAAGACCACGTGACAGTTCAGCAAGGAGATTTGACAGATCGTCTTCGAACTTTAAATCACAATCAGAAATGAAAGTTGATGAAAGACTGAGAAATCTTGAACAAGGCAATGAGAAACTTATGAAGGAAATGAAAGAGTTAAAAGAGATGATAAAGAAGGCAAATACTGTTAGATTTGTAGCTGAAGAAAGCAGGGAGATAGTAATTGATCACACTGTGGATGTTCATTTCACGAAAGAAGTTGATGAAGTGGAAGCAATGATTGTTGATACCGGGTGCCCAAAAACTCTAGTTGGAAGGAAATGGCTAGACAGGTATCTCGATATTAACGATATAAAAAAGGAGGATTTGGAAAGTAAATCTTGTTCTCAGGATTTTAGATTTGGTGATGGACCTGTTTTTCATAGTGCAGAAATAATCAGTCTTCCAGTTGTATGGAAAGAAAAAGATTCTGAAGATGGTTTTGTAAAGATGATAGTTGAAACATATGTGATTGACGCCAAAAATATTCCTTTCTTGTTCGGCAAAAATAAATTGAAGGAATGGAACGTAGATATCATGCGTGATAATATCATGGTTATTAATTTACAAAAGTCAAAAAGATTTCAGTTGCATGATACTGATGGAGGACATCAAGCTTTGCAACTATACAAGTGTGGCACATGGACTACAAATGAGACAGTTTTCTTTATGAAAAAGGAAAAAGATGTACAAAGTTATAAACAAGTCAAAAGAATTCACGAGGTAACTAACCACAAAGGAGAAGAACAGCTAATTTGGGTATATAGAAATGCTAATCTGTTAAATGATGAAATTAGGAAAACAATTAAAAAGGTAGTAATTAATTGTAGAGTTTGTCAGAAATTCAAAAGATCTTTGGGAAGGCCAAAAGTAGCAATTCCAAAGGTAACTGATTTTAACCAGATTGTAGCTATCGATTTGAAGCAGAATGGAAATAAGTACATACTTTGGATGGTTTTGCCCAATCACAAAATTTATTTCAGGTGTAGTACTTTCAAATAAGCAAATGAAAACTGTAGTCGATGCTTTGAATAATGGTTGGAACTGGCGGTTTGGTTTTCCTTCAATTGGGTTTTGGGCTGACAATGGAAATGAATTTCAGAATGAGGAGTCAAATGAATATGCAAGTAAGTTTGGCTTTACAGTAAAGTTTGGTCCACCATACTCTCCTTGGAGCAATGGCTTAAATGAAAGAAATCATCATTCTGCTGATGTTACTGTGAACAAGATGCTAGAGACAGACAAAAAGATTGTTTTGAAAATGGCAGTAAATATGGCAGCATGGACACATAACACTAATGTAAATATACTTGGATATGAACCCATGAGACTGGTTACAGGGAAATCAATTACTTTTCCAGGAATCTCAACAGGTAATTTAGCTACAGAGAGTTTATTTGACAGTGAAGCGATTTCAAAGATCATGGAAAGGCACCATCAGATAACCAAGAAATTTAGGGAAGAAAAATTTGAAAATAAGTTGATCAAAGCTTCAGAAGTGAGAAAGGGTAGTTTTAATGACATTAAATATGAAGAGGGTGATCTTGTATTTTATCAAGAGAAGAATAATAAAAGCTGGTGCGGCCCAGTAAAGGTATTTTGTCATAGGAACAGAGATGTTTTCATATGGACACGGTGATTTAAAAAAGGTGGCAGATTGTAAAGTTCAGCCATATAGAGTTTATGCCCGTGAAGACAGTGATAAAGGGCTGATTAACGAAGTAAGTAACAGTACTGAGGAGAAACTTGATAAAGAGAAAGATGGAGTAAAAAATGAATGCAGAAGAAAAACGGGATCTCAATCTAGAAAGGTTGAGTCTATTGAAAAGGGAGATGGAGAGGAAAGAAACCAGAATGAAGTGAGTAATTTTATGAAAGAGAGAGAGGAAAAGAGCACATGTAATAATGAAAGCATTGATTATGTTGAGCAAAAGGGTGATTCTATTGGTGCCTATTGGCTGAAGTCTAAGAAGGCCGAATGCTTTCACCTTGATAATACCGTATTTGTAGTGGAACTCCCAATTAAATATCATAAGATGCCGGAAGTGATTGAAGCTAAAGAAAAAGAATATAAAAATCTCCAAGATTATGATTCTTTTGAGGAAGTCAAAGATTATGGACAACAAAAAATCGGCAGTAGATGGGTAATTACTAAAAAGGAAAAACTTGATGGTATCTATCGGTGGAGTGAGGATGTGCTGAAGAAGTGCTCTGTTGAAATTTAACAATAGTGGCAAGTTAAAAGTGAAAATTGTTAAGTTAATAATTTCCAACATCATTAAGTTATGTAAATTGTAATCAACGTCATTGGAATACTAAATAGTGCAAAATTACAAATTAATAGTTGATTACAACTGGGACACAGGTAAGAGTTACCAATTATGGTTTTCCCGACCCATTTGGACTTAAATATAGTGTAAACTACAAAAATGTTAGGAGCCATTAAGAAAATTAGAAGGAAACCTCATGAAAAGACTGAAACAGGAAAATCAGTTGAAGATGAAACAAATGAATTTCTACAGATAATGAAGAATACACCAGTATATGATAGTGACAACATGGAGGAAGGTGCCTGTGGAAGAAATGATGAATCAGCGAATGGATCGTTGGTCACCGTGGAATCTGATGACACTGAACTATGTGAGCACTGCAAGACTGTCGTTGCCAATGAGGGAATTTGTTGTAATAGATGTGAAAAATGGTATCATATTGAAAACGAATGTTCTGGATAAATAGAAAATTTATCACAAGCGGACAGAAGACTATTGTGTAACGAACATATTTATTACATATGTAGAAATTGCACTGATAAGTTCAATGAGGATGCAGCAAACATACAAAGAAAAGTATTGGATGAAGAAGTCTTAATGTCCCATCATTTGGTTCAGGTCTTGATGAATAAAATAAAGAAATGAAGGATAGCATGACAGAAATGAGAAATAAAGTGCAAGAAACAAGAGATGAGATGCAAGAATTAAGAAATGAAATGAAAGAATTAAAAAATGAAAAGAAAAGGAATGAAGATGACATAGATAGGAAGCATCTAACAGGTACATATGCTGAAAAGCTGAAATCAAAGAAAACATTGATTGTAAAATCAACTGATGAGGTTTCAGCAGTTAATAATAAGAAAACAATTATGACCAAATTAAAAGCCCAAGTTGAAAGTACTGCTGAAACAAAAGATGGCCACCTGATCATAAAATTTGCAGATAAACAGAACCTGGAGCAGGCAAAATCAGAATTGGAACAAGGTAATGTAAACAAGATCACTGTTACTGAAATAGGAAAACTTAAACCGAAGATAAAACTTACTAATGTACCAGAAGATGATGATGATATTATTCAAAGTCTGAAGCTTAAGAACCAGTGGCTAAATAGACACATCGTAGAAAACGATGATCTGATTATCATAATGCAAGAAAATTCAAGAATGGATAAACATAAACACTATATTATAAAATGTACACCTAAGATACGTAAAGCAATCTATGAAAATGGAGATAAACTTAATACCACATATAGAATATGTAATGTTTATGATCATTACATGCCCTACCAGTGTTACAAATGCCAGGAATTTGGGCATAGTGCAGCAAATTGCAAGAATAAACAGTCGTGCCCCAAGTGCGCAAGAGAACATAAAGCGGGTCATTGCAATGTTGTTGAAGTTAAATGCATAAATTGAGTGAGAAAGAACTATGATGACACAGAACATAAATCCTATGACAAAGTAAACTGTGAAGTTTATAAACAAGAAATAATAAGAGCCAGAAACAATACTGACCATGGCTTCGATTAAGAAAATATTATGTAATTTAATAAATATACAATCCATTGGCAATAAAACTCATATCATTAAGGAAGTCGTAAGTGATCAAGATGTGGATATTTGCTTATTAACTGAAACTTGGTTGAGTGGTAATGTGAGTGACAGATCGAAAATAAATGAAATGACACCTAAATCTTATAACTTTTATCATGAACCAAGAGAAAAAAAAAGAGGTGGTGGCATTGGAATCTTAATTAAGAAATCATACAAAGTTACAGTAAGAAATCGTCTCATAGTTAATTCATTTGAATATATGAATATTAAAATTTTATCTCGAAATGTAAATCTACAAATAGTTATACTCTATAGACCACCGAGCAAAAGCAAAAGAATGTTTCTAGATGAATTTAATAACTTACTGGATACATTGAATGACAATCGAAATATAGTTATATGTGGTGATTTCAACCTACATCTTGATAACAGAGTAGACCCATATGTCAATGAATTTAGAGAATTGATTGACCACCACGACCTTGAAAACATAGTGTCTGAACCAACAGCTCAGTCTAATCATATACTAGATCTAGTTATAGTAAACACAAACAACAACATCATACTAAATATGGAGATTGAACCTGACTGCTCTATATCCCCAATGCATAAGTTGATGTCTTTTGAAATAGACGTTAGAAAAAATAATGCAATACAGAAGGAAATCACATACAGAATTAAGACTAACTTTGATCCAAAAGAGTTCATTGAACAAAGCCTAGAGGATATAAAAGGGATAACACCAGTCTGTAACTGTGAAGAGAATCACACCCTCGTAGAGAGACAATCCTGTATAAACTGCATTACTGATAGAAGCAAGGCCAATATATAGGCCTTTGATAGAAGTAAAACTATACTTGCCACTAATTATAATAATAGGTGCCCGGAAATAAAAATAATCACAATTAAAGAAAAATTGAACTGGTTTGATAATGAATTACAAGATGAGAAAAAAAAAGAAAAAGAAAAATGGAGGATAAATGGAAAAGAAATAAAAATAATGAAAACTGGCAACATTACAAAGCAGCTAGAAATCGCTACAATTACCTTATCTTAGTTAAAAAAAAAGGCCTATTATAAAAGTGTGCGATGAAAATGACCCACGGAAAATACATAAGAACCTAAAGAAACTATTAGGTCTAAAGACAGAAATAGTGTTGCCTGACATAACTAATGATCCTAAATGCCTAGCAAATGATTTTATTGATTATTTTGAGGAAAAAATAGATAAAATCTGCTCCAGTTTTCACAACATCAGCACAACAGAGCGAAGGAATACATCAGCAACAGGTGTAAATAAGCTAAGGGTATTCAAAGAGTTAAGTCAGAGTGATTATATGAGGATAATAAAGAAAGTAAAAAAAACCTACTGCGGAAATGATCCATTTCCAATTAATGATGTAAAAGATGCAGAAAATTTCACCAGACTACAAGAGACCTACTGAAACATGGTAAATATGAGTCTAACACAGGCAGTTTTCCCTGATTGTGAAAAAGTTGCGTGTATCAAGCCTGTGTATAAAGGAAAAGGTGATGCGGACAATTTAAGTTCATATAGGCCAATATCAAATGTCATATTTTTTCGAAAATTATTGAAACTGCTGTACACGAACAAACCTGGAAATATCTGAAAAAATCTAATGCCATACCTGATGATCAATCTGCATACAGAGAAAATTACTCCACAGAAACAACAATGTTAGCGATAAAAAATGACAACAGAAATTATAACAAATGGCAAGTGTTGCATTCTTGTAATGCTTGATCTAAGTGCAGCATTTGATACTGTAGAACATACATATCTGATGGAAGACCTTAAAGCTGTGGGCATCGTAGAACGAGCACACGACTGGTTTGTGAGTTATCTTGAAAACCGCAAAGTTAAAGTAGTAATATCAAATGTTGAATCTGAGACAAGAAAACTAACCAAAGGGGTGCCTCAAGGCAGTGTACTAGGTCCTCTCCTGTTTGAAATTTACACGATTGAACTGGCAAATATACTTGAAACTCAGAGTTAAGTTTAAAATATACGCTGATGATACACAATTCTATTTCCCAATAGAATCAGTTGATGAAGCTAAAAGAAAGATACATGAAATAATGAATGACATTAAGGCTTGGATGTTAACAAAAAAGCTCAAGCTCAATGAAGACAAAAGTGAATGTATTATTTTTGGAAATGAAAAAGATATAAAAAGAATCGAATGCTTCCAAAGAATTGAAATAGGTCAATCGATCATTAACCTAAAGAAATCTGTCAGGAATCTTGGAGTAATCATGGATGATAGACTGACAATGAACGAACATATAAATAACATGGTAAGATATTGTAACTATCATATTAAAAACATAGCATTTATTAGTAAATACTTAGATGAAAAATCTATGGCCATACTCATTAATCACCACATATTTTCAAGAATTGATTACTGCAACTCACTGTTCTATGGCTTACCAAATTATCAGCTGAAGAAAATTCAGAGAGTACAAAACAGAGCCGCTAGATTAATAAAAGGACTACACAATAGGGAAAGAATTACCCCTGCACTAATTAAATTACACTGGCTACCGGTAAAAGCGAGAATTGAATACAAGCTACTCTTACTAACGTTTAAGATACTGAACCAAAATGAACCAGAATATCTAAAAGAATGCCTGAACAAACTAGAACTAGAAACAAATGTTAACACAAGACACATGAGTGACAAACATAGGCTATCTGAACCAAGAACAAATAGTAAATTTGGTGAAAGGGCTTTTAGCTACTGTGCGCCTAGACACTATAATAAACTGCCAACTGAAATGAAGGACCTAAAGGGAGCAATTGAATTTAAGAAGAAACTAAAGACATTACTTTTCACAAGATCATATGATTTGGAAGATGCTACAATCAAAGAATTGTATAAGTTATAATGAAAATGTTTCGTTA
>NC_090745.1:36490799-36540799 GCF_036898095.1 Palaemon carinicauda
AATTTATTTTAAATTCGTTTAGGATCACCACATGAATGTACGTAGGTTATTACAAATGAGTAAACTGTGACATCTTTGCGGACGAATAAAGGCTTTCATTTGACTCAATAATACTTTGACACAAACTAATTCAGTTTCAGCATCTTTGAATTGACTAAACCGGGGCATATTAAAGTACATGAAAAAACCTTGGACTCCTCTAGTTTATGAAGTTTCATTGCTTTTTTAACCCTTCCAAGCCCACCCTATCAGAAAAATATTTCTTACTTTAACTCCATCCACTGTTCTTGGACATTTTACTTAAATTATTCTATTGTAAAAGCTATTAGAGCTAGTGGGTAATGTCCTGGTAAATAAATATCCTTTTCTTTGGTATTTAATTTTACATATCTAAAAAAATCATATGCTCAATTAATAGAAGAAAGAGAAAAACTGATAATCACTAGCTGTAAAATACAGTCCAACTACATTGAATGTAGTTGTAATCCCATGGTAGTGAGTATATCAAATAACGCTCAAAGGATTAAATTATGTGACTGAAGATTATGTTTGGATGATTAATCTAAACTTTCTCATCAAAACTTTAAAATGTGATTGATCTCTAAAACGAAAACTCAAAGTATGTTGGCCTTAAATAGAAGAAAAAAATGCCTTGCCATTGTTTTACCATACCTGTAAGTCGGTAGTTTCAATGAGGGCTGGTTCTGAAGGTGTAGACATCATTATGTGCATGGCAAATTTATTTTCACAGTAGTTACCTGGAAATAGTAATTCACATTATTTTCATATCTTTATTTGTTATATATATTTCTATTATCAGAGGAGATTCTACTACTAACAAAATTTAATCCTGGTTAATAGTTTAGTTCCTCATCGCTCACTCTGCAACAGTATGCTTATTATCATTATTAATAATATAATTATTACTGTTAACCAAACTATAACACTGGCTGAAAAAGCAGGATGCTGCAAGTCCAAGGACTGCAACATGGAAATTAGCCCAGCGAGAAAAGGAAATAATGGAATAACAAATGAACTATAAAAAAGTAATACATAGAAAACGAGAAACATTTTATGATCAGTAACAACGCTAAATGAGATGAGGCATATATAAACTAGAAAACAAAACTTATGTCAACCTTTTCATCAGAAAAGAATTCACAAAATGCTTGAGCTTCTGAAGTTCCATCGATTCAATAGCCAGATGATGAAGACCACTCCTCAATTTGGTGACAGCGGGAATAAAACTTCTAGAATTATGTGTAGTATTGTGACTCTTGATGGAGAAGGCATGACTATTAGAAGTAACTGTATACCCAGTATTACGTACAGGCTGGCACTTTCTGGTAATACCTAAATGCAATGGATGATCTGAACTATGAAAAATCTTTCGCAACATTCATAAGAAACGAGGTGAACGACAGTACCAGAGATCAATAACCTGATCAAAAATAATGAATTCAATAGACCGCAAGTTTCTATTCAATAAATTAAGACGACAATCAGGAGATGAAGACCAGAGTAATACTGGAAACAAAGAAGGATAAAAGAATGAAACCAAAAATCCTAAGGACTTTCTCAATATTCCCTTTTTTGTGGTGAAGCAAAGAAACATATCGAATGTGTTTCTCTAAAAGGAAATCGAAATCAAGAATCATACCTAGAACTTTAAATGAGTTGCATATAGTGATAGAGGCATAGACAATGCAAGACCTGAATGCTGAGTTCTGTTAGGGTTTAGCTTTAAGCTCCACCAATTTACCCCATCCACTAATTCTAGCTAGATCTCTATTAAGGGATCCAGGAACCCCAGATCTAAATTCAGGAGATGGAATTGAGGCAAAGAAAGTAGCAGATATTCCAATTTTTTTCAAGTATGTCCTTTATAGCTTTTTCAATGATCAATAGCATTCAATCTAGAGTGTAATCCTGCATAATTATTAGAGAAATTGGCAATGTCTTTGTTTGAGACGGTAGTATTCACAATATAGGCAGACTCCCATTCCATGGAGTTCTATGTCTATCTCAGTCTCTTGCAACCCAAGAGACTGAGATAAACATCGATGTGAAGTTGCTCTTACTTGCCTTTCACACGTCTTACTTGGTTGAGACTAGTTTCAGTCTGGTGATATACCTGCTCTCAAAGACACGAAATCGCCTTGACATAGAAAAAAAGAGGCGATTTATGTCTCTCTCTCTCTCTCACAGCTTTCAAGCCAAACATTGAAAAGTTGGCAGCCTTGCATCAGTCATTGTGATCCCTCTGAAACCTTTCAAGATAAAGCCAATTGTACCTACATGTATTCCCTGTTTTGTATTCCTTTTGTAGATAAACAGGTATTCAAATAAAATGTTTTTCCAATTAATATTATTTGATTTATGCCTGAAATTAGTGTTTTGAGTACATGGTACTATTCAAACTAGGACCATTAATATACCTACTTCCCTAGGCGTATTAAGGTGATGAACGGATGGCGGGTGCAGGGGGGGGGGGGGGGGTTAAAACTCAAAGTTGGCATGGAGGGGCCACAAGAACTTGCACTGGATTAAAGGGGGCCACCGCCAGAAAAAAAATGAGAAACACTGTCTTGGATCATGGGGGCGAAATGCAATAGCATACAATATATTAATCTACTCTATACAATATCCTTTCTTTGATAACAAAAACAAAATATTTTAGAGAAGTCTTTTGTATTTGCTATTGATTTTCTATGTTTGAAAGGCTATTAATTGCAATTTTTATCACTCAAGGTGGTGTTTCTTGGAATTATGTATTTCCTCTCATCTCTTTGCTTGTGGCATATAACCACACCATTGAAGGTCCTTCACTTGCATCTTGAATAATTCTTAATAAGAATTTCAACTCCTGATAAGTGAAATTCACTTTCATGGTATTCTTGACTGTAACATTTTTTTTTTTTTACTTTGTAAAAGCAATAATTTTCACTTGTAAATATTCTCCATAGCCTTTCAATTTGGTATCGACATACAGTAGATTAACCTTCACATACATACATACATACATACATACTAAAGAAAGGAAGAAGTATCAAATTGATGAAATGAAGAATTGCAACAGGGTGCCAACAAATGTTTGCTTCAAAAGGAGGAAAATGGAAATATCAACAAAAGAGATGGAGAGATAAGAATTGGAGACGTTGTCTATACAATGCTATACAATAGTGAAATAGAAAATAACTTTGCCAAAGGAGAAATGAAACACCTTAGCCAGTACCAAAAACACACAGGAGAAGAAGTAAAGAAAGCATTAAAAGGCCTGGAAAGAGGCAAAGGATTGGGGGAAGATGGCTTGACAATTGATTTAATAAAAGATGAAGGGGATTTCATAGTAATAAAACTCGCCGAACTTTGCACAAAATGTCTGCAAGAATTCTATATTCCTAAAGCTTTGAAAACTTTCGCATGCTAATTCACAAAAAGGAAGACACAAAAGAATTGAAAAATTATCGCCTATCAAGTTTACTCTTAGTAATATAGAAAATTTTTGCAAAGATCATATCAGGCTGAATAAAAAGATAGCTAGACTTTAATCAACCAAGTAAGCAGGCACGCACTAGAAGTGGGCATACAATAACTGACCATATCCAAGAAATTAACCAGGTAATAAAAAATACCATCAGAGTATGACAAACCATTATGTATGGCATTATATAGGCTATGGGAAAGCTTTTGATTCTGTCAAAACTTCAATAGTAATGGAAGGTCTTCAAAGAAAAGGAATAAATTAATCTAACGATAGAACACTTGAAGATATTTATACAGGAAGTATAGATAGCTAGATAGGGAGACCCAATTTCTCCTAAATTATTTACAGCATGCCTAGAAGAAGTTTCTAAGAATTTAGATTGGGTAAATATAGGGATTAACATTGATAGATAATACCTTAACAACTTGAGATTTACAGATGACATAGTTCTGTTCAGTAAATCATCGGAGGAATTACAAAATAGGTTAGAGTATTTGAATAGAGAAAGCAGAAATGTATGACCTGAAAATGAATATGAATAAAGCTAAGAGAGGCAACCAATAAGGGTTATGGAAAATCCTCTAGAGATTGCTACTGAATATATGTACAAACAGTAAGTGTTTCCCGGGACATGATACCGAAATTAAAAGAGGATAAACATGGGATGAAGAGCTTTTGATAAGCAAAATTAAATTATGAATTGTAAAATGCCACAGTCTCTAAAAATTTTAAGAAAAGTATCTAAATAAATGGTCCCCTACCAATTTTAACCAATGCATCAGAAACTTGTAGCCTTACTAAAGCCTTAGGGCATAAACTAATCACAACTCAAAGATCTATAGAAAGGATAATGAAGGAAGTAACACGGAGAAGCAGAAAAAGAGCAATATGGATACGAGAACTAAATAAAGTAGATGATATTCTAACAACATGTAAGAAAAAACAAATGGATGTGGGCCGGACGGAACACAGCTGACCTCTTTTTTTTTTGCTATGTATCAGGTTCTCATAAGTAGTTTGTCTAATGGCACATAACAGATGGACATTAAGAATAACAGAATAGGTCCCCAGATATTGCAAAATAAGCATGAGAAGGAAGAAAAGATGATGGATTGATGAACTAAGAAAATATGATGGTATAATGTGGTATAGAAAGACCATAAAAAGATGTGATTGGAAGGACATGTCTAAGGCCTTTATTCTACAGTGAACTAATAATGGCTGATGATGATATATATATATATATATATATATATATATATATATATATATATATATATATATATATATATATATATATATATATATATAAACAATAGTGTAGAGAAGTATTATAGATATAGAAAGTAAAACGTAAGGTAGCTGAGGCAAAGAGGGAGGTTGACTGGAGATAGGGTCAGGAATTGGGTCATTCGCATGAAGAGAATAATAAGTTTTGGAAACAAGAGAAGAGAGTAAGGAAGGATGGATCGAGAAATAAAGAGACAGTGAAAGATGAAAATGGAAGGTTGTTGAAAGTTGACGAGGCAAGGAAAAGGTGGGCTGAATATCTTGAAAAGTTGCGGAAGGTTGAGGATAATATGAAGGCAGATATAATTTCTGTGGGAGGTGTTGAGCGGCCAGTGATGGGAAATGACGATGAGAAAGAGATTACAAGAGAGGAAGTGAAGAGAGCAGTAGATGAAACGAGAGCAGGAAAAGCACCTACTATGTATAGTGTAAGGGCAAATATGTTAGGCAGATATGAGAGAAATATTTAGCAAAAGGTAATGAGGTATATGTTTCCTTTATGGATCTGGAGAAAGCTTATGATAGAGTTGATAGGAAAGCAATGTGGTATGTGATGAGGTTATATGAAATTGGTGGAAGGTTGTTGTAAGTTTTTATATAGGCAGTAAAACATGTTTTATGATAGGAAATGAAGTGAGCGAGTGGTTTTCAGTGAAAGTGGGGCTGAGACAGGGATATGAGATGTCACTATGGTTTTTCAATTTGTTTGTTGATGGATTTGTGAGAGAGGTGAATGCTCAAGTGCTTGATCAAGGATTGAAACTGATAGATGTGAGTGATCATGAGTAGGAGGTAAATCAGTTGTTGTTTGCGTATGATACTGTATTGGTTGCAGACTCGGAGGAGAAGCTGGACGATTAGTGACAGAGTTTGGGAGGAAGTGTGAGAGAAGAAAGTTGAAAGGTATTGTAGGTAAGATTAAGGTTATGGGGGGCACGAAAAGGGAAGGTGGTGTAATGAGTGGAGAAATACTTTAGGAAGTAGATCAGTTCAAGTACTTGGGGTCTGTTGTTGCTGCAAATGGTGGAGTGAAAGTAGAAGTACATCAGAGAGTGAGTGAAAGATGTAAAATATTGTGAGCAAGGAAGGGAGTGGTAAAGAATAGGGGGTTAGGAATGAATGTAAAGAGAGTTCTGTATGACAAAGTTATTGTACCAACTGGGATGTATGGATCGGAGTTGTGGGAAATGAAAGTGGTGGAGGGACAGAAATTGATTGTGCTCGATATGAAGTGTCTGATGAGTATGGCTACTTTATCTCGATTAGGTGTGGTTAGGAACGAAGTAGTGAGGGTGAGATGAGGCGTAAGAAATTAATTAGCGGCTAGCCTAGATATGAATGTGTTGAAGTGTTTTGTCCATGTGGAGATATTGAAAAATGGCTGCCTGCTGAAAAAGGGGATTAAAGCAAGATATGACGGGAGAGGTACAAGAGGAAGGCCAAGGTTTGGATGGATGGATGGAGTAAAGAAAGCTCTAGGTGATACAATGATAGGGATCAACTACTGCACTGTAATTATTTAGTGGCTACTTTTCTCTTGGTAAGGGTAGGAGACCCCCTTCAGCTATGGTAAGCAGCTCCTCTGGGAGGACACTCCAAAATCAAACCAATGTTCTCTAGTCTTGGGTAGTGCCATAGCCTCTGTACCATGGTCTTCCACTGTCTTGGGTTAGAGTTCTCTTGTTTGAGGGTACACTCAGGCAAACTATTCTATATAATTTCTTTTCCTCTTGTTTTGTTTAAGTTTTTATAGTTTATATAGGAGATATTTATTTTGTTGTTACTGTCTTTGAAATATTCTATTTTTCTTGGTTTCCTTTACTCACTGAGCAATTTTTCCTGTTGGAGCCCCTGGGCTTAAAGCATTCTGCTCTTCCAGCTAGGGTTGTAGCTTAACAATTGATAATAATAATAATAATAATAATAATGATAATAATAAAAAGCGTATGCTAAAAATAGGAATGAATGTCAAGTGATTGTGACGTGGTTCTGATAGGCCCTGCTGCTTCCTCCGGTCGCCTTTTTAACAAAATAGGTGGCCGCTGAAGTAGTGGCAGTAGGGGATTCAGCATATGAAGCTTCATTTGTGGTGTACCCACCAAACTTGGCGGAATCCCTTGTCAGGCTGAGAGGAGCTAAGAGAAGTCACATTTCGTTCTTTTTTTATGCTGGCTACCCCAAAAATTTGGGGGAGTGCCTTGTTATTTGTATATATATATATATATATATATATATATATATATATATATATATATATATATATATATATATATATATATATATATATATATATATATATATATATATGTATATATATATATATATATATATATATATATATATATATATAGATAGAAAGATAGATAGATATAAACAAACACACATATATACATATATACACACACACACACACACACACATATATATATATATATATATATATATATATATATATATATATATATACATATATATATACAGTATATATATATATATATATATATATATATATATATATATATATATATATATATATATATATATATATATATATATATATACTGTATACTAAAAGCCTACACCCATTATAATGGGCTTTAGTCTATAAACGAAAAACTTTCAGTTCGGTAATCAATATAGAAAATTCTACACACATTCTAATAAAATGTGACAGACCACACATATAATGGCATTTCCTTTGCAAACTTTCTAATGATTCTTCAAAGCACTTGATTTTCATATAAATTGGAATTAGATAATACTCTTCTTATGAATATTTGATCATAAAACAGAACTGCAAATATTAGTGACTTGTAAAAAATTAGTGATCCAAATAAATAGCATTCATATGAGATGAAGATGATACCCAATACGAGAAAAGCTTACTAGTGTGAAATCATAAATGCAAAGAACTAGTAACTAGTTCCTAATCAACTGACCTATCTTGGCATTGTATTTCCTTAGCCATAAGGGAGGCTGAAGGTGGTGTGTCTTGGTGTAAATAATACTGTCAGGAGGCGTAACGTTACCCCCAATGATGACACTGTCTATGGCCCAGTCGTACCGATTACTCTCTCCACCATCTGGCTGCCACCATCGAACACGGCCTCCGATGCAGTGAGCATTCTCAGGTAGTCGAAGAAACACGTAACTGTTGAATAGGAAGGTGATTGTATGAAGCTTGGAAAACATTGGTAACAAAAACCGAAGCGTTAAATACTAAGAGTGATTGGAATTTCTTAACATTTTCTGGTACCTTTGTTGATTGTACTACTCTAATTTTCTCTTTAGTCTAATGAATACCTTTCACATTGATGACAAAACCTAAATATTTCATTGAATTAACTTCTAAGATACATTAACTCTTATTTACTTTAGTATTATATTCGTTTAACCACTTCAGAACTACCTGTAATATGTTTATGTTCTCTTTTATCTTTACCAGAAACTAAAACATCATCTATGGATATGAATACTCCTTGCATTCAAGCACAAATTTTATTCATCGTTTGTTGCCAGATTAATCGACTGCTAGCTACTCGCTAAGGTAGTCTATTTGGTCTATACAAACCTAAATATGTATTTACTGTGCATAATTCTTGTGAATTTTCATCCATGGGAAGCAGTTGAAATGTTTGTCGAAGATCCATTTTTGAAAATATAGTATATCCTGATATAGTTGCCAAAATGTTTAGAATTTGGCAATGTACAGTATATTGAGCTACCTGAAGCTGTGGATTTAATGTTACCTTATAATCTCCACATAACCATACTTGACCATTCTCCTTCAAAATAAGAACAAATGGTGTAGCCCAGTCTGATTATCTATCATGAACCTTCATTTTCTAATTTAATTTCTGTTTCAACTGCACTTTTTAATACATATAACACTGGTCTTGTTAAAAGAATATAGAAGTTCCATTTAGTTTCAGCACTAAAATTGTCTTTGCAGTTTTTGCTGTACTTATTTTGTTTTCAAAACTTCCTTAAAACTCTGATGAAATATTATACACAGAAACTTCATTGTTGTGTTCATCTTGTGAGCCTGTAACTTTCAAATCTTTGCTAAACTATTTTAAGATTGAATTGAATTGAATTGGATATAAAATTTAGGTCTTAAGCTATGCACTGGGCCATCATAGACCATTCAGCGCTATATAATGCAAATTAATCAACCGTACCCGTACTCTCTCATTTGGTATCATTTCAACTTCTAAAACCAATCTTATTTGAGAATTTTCCTACTATTCCTTATACTGTGGAATTACTTATGTCACTTTGCCGATTTGATGTTTCTAAAGCATAGCCTATAACTAATACCTTCTCTGGTATGTATTGTGGTCTCTCCAAGGTATTTTCAGCATCTTCCTCCATATCCACATTTCAAATGCTTTCAGATGCATCTTGTCTGTTGCTTTTATAGGCCATGTTTCAGAGCTGCATAATGCTACACTCCATATGAAACTTTTTAAAAATCTTTCCTTCAGTTTTATTTGGAGTTTTCCCATCAACCTCTCTCTCTCTCTCTCTCTCTCTCTCTCTCTCTCTCTCTCTCTCTCTCTCTCTCTCTCTCTCTCTCTCTCTAAAAGCTACTTTCTTGAGCTATTCTGCTTTTAATCTCTTCACGGCAATTTCCTTCTTGTGTGTTATAATACTTCCAAAGCACTTGAACATGACTGACTTCCTTTACAGCTTCATCTCCACTCTGCATGTTTATTGGACGTTCTTGTCTTCATGCAATTCTCATTACTTTGGTTTTGAATGTAATTATTTTCATTCCATACTTCTCTGTTGTCCTATTTCTTTTCTTTTTCATCCTCTGTAAACCTTCTTTTATGCTACAGACAACTGCCACGTCATCAGTGAACCTTATAGTTTTCACTAGTCCTCCTCCCACCTTATTGTTATCATCAAGATTTTCCAGTGAATCTTTCGTTATTGCTTTTGTATAAATGTTGAACATTATCGGTGATAAGCAACCTCCCTGTCTGACTCCTCTTCCAACAGTACTGGTTCTGAATCTTCACCTTCAATATGTACTGTTACTGTATCATTTAGATATAAATTCTTTATTAACCTTCTATCTCTTCAATCAATGAATATGTTTTTTTTTTTTTTTTTTTTTTTTTTTTTTTTTTTTTTTTTTTAGAATTTCTAGAGATAAATTCCGTATCACCACAATTCATACAATTGTTGATATACTTGAAACTCAAATAAAAAAAAGAAGAGAGATATATAGAGAAATAGCATGGAGATTATCTTTTCTAAGTGATGTTCCACGATCACATAATGTCCCTTCATCTTTTAACACTGAAAAGTATTCTCAGTGTTGTCAAAGCATTATTGAGGCTTACCAAGAGTATTTCAATAGCAATATCTCTGCTGAACCTCAACAGTTTCATTCATATGTGCGACAAAAATTCAGTGAAACAAAAAAATGTAGATACAAGATTCAGTCATGCTTAACTTAATAAAATACTTGTACTCGTAGATGATAACATTGAGTGAGCCTTTCCAAAGGAAGATATTGGCTTCCGTATATTTTTAACATTAATGGTCACAAATTGTTCAGCTGGATGCTCATTTTCTCATTTGAAGAATAACTATGCAACAAGGGAGGCTGGATGCCTTACCTCCATTAAGTATAGAAGCAGATATGTTATGTAAAATAAGTTTTGAGGATCTGATTAAAAATAGCTGGGCACTTTTCAAATGTAAGTGAAAGTGTACAAAAATTTTTATTTTTTATTTTTCTTACTATTAGTCTTGTATGATTTTGATGAATAAAATTTAATGTGGTTTATTAAGCTTATATTTTAAGATACACATACATGCAATGGGCACCAGACTCATAAGTGCTTAGGACCTCCTAAGCCTAAGGGCTTGATCTAGCCCTGCCTAGAAGTAAAATGTGTTAAATTGCTTCAAGTTGAAAAAGCAAAATGAACACATTGTGAATTCAATAATTTGCAAAACTTTGGATATAGAATTGATGAGAATAACAGAAAAATAGTGAGCATGGAACTAAGGATGTCTAAAATTGTAGCTTTGTAAATATTTAATCAGTTAATAATAAAACTATATAAATAAGAAAATATATCGATGAGAAATATGTCAACATATTGGCGATACCTGAAACATGACTAAGATAGCTGAAATGACCTCCAATACACATAATTACTTTTATATAACTGGGGAGGGGGGGGGGGGGCTGGGTTTTCCATTCTCAAAAGGGTATTCTAATTTGAAGCTGATAAAATTGATTAGTGTAACAAGTACATCTTAAGAAATTACAAAACATAATAAACAGATAAGTAAAATGTGTCTTACCCTGAGAAAGGATTAGTCCTATGCTAATTGAGCTTTCAAATATGTAGCCCCATTGACTATATAACAAGCTCCTACTAGATATCCAAAAGACTCAAGATATTAAGTCTATCAAGAATAAGATGAAGAATGTCTTGATCTAAGTTCTTCGATAATGTGCATTTGACAATTAACAGGAAATATGCTGTGTGATACTCTAAATACTAAACAGATCTTGTATATCCTGTAGGGCACAATGTTTCCATCTTTTATCAGAACAGGATAACAAACACTGAAGCAAAGTAAAGTAACTATAGCGAATTATAAAAATAGTAGAAGGTGTAGAGATAAGGATAAGAGAGAATAAAGAACAATTAGACAAATAAATGGATGAACAATGAGAGTATTGATTGGGAACGTAATTTTTATTATTATTATTATTATTATTATTATTATTATTATTATTATTATTATTATTATTATTATTATTATTATTATTATTATTACTATTAGGTAATATACAGCACTAGTTGGAAAATAGCTCTAACAGGGAAAATAGTCATGCGAGGAAAGAAAATAAGGAAACAGAATAGCGTGCTAGAGTGTGCCCTCAAGCAAGAAAATTCTAATCCAAGATAATGGACGACCCTGGTACGGAGGTCATGGCACTATCCAAGACTTGATATAGTGCCCTCCTAGAATAACTGCTTACCATAGCTGAATAGTATCTTCTACCCTTACCAAGCAGAAAGTGAGAGAGGGTATTTTACTACCGAGTTTAAGAAAGAGAAAGTGGTTAAGTGTTATCAGTGTGGTATGATTGGGCATATATCATGTGGATGTTGGAGTAATCATACGAATGTGATTTGCAGCAATTGTGGTAAGGGTATGCATTGGGTGCAGATGTGCAAAGATCAGCGTGTCAAGTGTACTGGATGTGGTAACCCGTACATGGACATGTAGCAAGGGTTTGTAGGAGGAACGGGTCAAATAAGCTAGGAAGTTCGGGAAACTAATTACTAGGAGGATTCAACCGGATGAATTCTCCTGAGTGAAGGTGATGAATGTTCATGGGGAATTATTGCATGAAGATGTGATGGGGGAAAGAGTGTATGATTGCATGAGTGTGAAAAGTATTTCTCATTGAATCAAATTGTTAGGTTTGAATGATATCAAATTTACTTGGAGAGTTAATTTCATGGTTAAGAATGCATATGACAATGTGACGAGCCGAGAGAAGGTTGTGACTCAAAGACAATGTGAAAGCAACTGAGTAAATTTATTATAGAACACTCTCCTTTATATACAAAAGCTCAAAGCAACAAGAATTTTCATGTTTGAAAAACAGACACTGTTACAGAGGAGAATAGCAGACATGTTTAATCTGGTTCATTTTAGTGCGAGGGAAGAGCGAAGGTACAAGCATAATATATACACAAAATTAACTATGTACGATCGTGTGACACACGGTTGGTACAACAAGTTCAGGAATGTGTGAAATTTAATGGATATAAAGGTGAAGCGAAAGGTATAAATAATTATAGTATGGCTGTACAAGAAAAGTTGATAGAAAATGTTATAATTAAAGGGCTGATTGTGGAAGATAATGATTCTTACTTGGTTGAGAATGAATGGAAATATTTGTGGGGAATTTTATTTGAAGGAAGATGGTTGAGTGAGTACCAAGGTGTGGAAATGGGTGTCGTTGGTAGCAAGCTAAATTATTGAGATAGGTGATGTTATTAGTATATAAGTTGCATGGTCGAGTAATTTGGGATTTATCAACAGTAACAAGAATGAATATGTAGTGGAAACATATAATTTGGTGAAAATGAAGGCACATGCATAGGGTGGTATTATGAATATGGAGAAATCTCAGGTGTACTTAATTAAGTTTATTACAAAGTATTAGGAGGCAGAGAATATGTAGTATACATGAGGGTGATTACATGGGTTGTATGTATACATTGTGAATGCAGAGAATGAGCGCGATGAGATATGCAATGACGGGTATGGTAAAGCATGTCGATGATTGGGAGTATGATGAGTGGAAAATAATTAAAGTAGAGGAAATCGTATGAGATAGTCGTGATGACGGGGCTTGTGGGTGTTCATATCAGATGGATTTTTAGATACTTTTTAGTGAAAATAACGATATGTATCATATCAGCGTTCCTGGAATTTCTAGCCAACTATAGCCAAGGAGATTGAAGAATAGTGTTAGGAATTAGAGCAAATGGTCATAATAGACAGAATGAAAGGGCCAGGAATAACCCTGTTGTACCTGGATGAAAACCATACGGAAGTTTGTGTATATGTATTGACTGAAGGAGGGTGAATGATTTGCCTGTTAAAAAATGTTTTTCAATGAATGCAGTGTTTGATTGTGTGTTTACTAAATTAGATTTAGTTTGAGGTTATTACCAGGTTCTTTTTGCCAAGGGAAGTGAGCATATTACAACGTTTCAAATGTCATTTTCGGTTTAAAAGGTTAATTTTTGCTCTCCCTAAATCACCTATTGCCTTCCAGAGAGTGATGAATGTTGTATTGGCTGTTTTTGATAGACATTTTCATTGTGAGTGAGACTGTTGAAGACCCTAGGAAGTTGCTTGAAGCATAGTTAAGATGGTTGATAGAACTTGGTTTGAAAGTTAAACTCAAGATGCATACATGGTTGGCCAGGAAGGTGGAGTTTCTTGGTCTTATGGTGGGTGAATCCAGCTTAAAGGAAGAGTGATAATTATTGGAAAAAGGCAAGATAATTTTCACGTTCCCGTGTGCTTAAGTGACAAGCTCTTCTTAATTTAATTGAGTTTCGTCGCATGATTGCTAGACATTAGTCTTATATATGGAAGCCTCTGAATAAATTTACAGGTAAGAGGAATAGTACTAAACTGAAATGAGATAAACAAACGATGAAAGCGTTTGAAAGTTTGAAAGAATAGGGGATGAAAGACAACAATTTGGAATATCCAGACTACTGAGAATGCAAATATGCTTGAGTTCTATATGGATACAAATGGTTGCACTAAGGGCGGTTGTTAGGTTTATAGGTAAAGGGTAGATGGAGAAGAGCAATTGAAAGTGATAGTGTATGTTAGTAAAGTGTTCAATAAAGCTGAGTAAAAGTACTGAACTATTGACAAATATGTGTGAAAGCACTGAAGATTTTTTTGTATAGTGTAAAATTCACTGTTCAGGCAGAACATCAGGCCATAATGTATAGGCTATAATTTAAGAAGGTGCTTGTATACAAGGATTGCAAGGTTTATAGAGAATTTGAATGAATTGACTTTAGATTAGAAAATATACCTGGAAGTATGAATGCAAGAGCAGATCAAATTTCGAGAAAATCTACAATCAAGAAAAACATTTAGAACTTTAAATAAGTTTTATATAGATGCTAAAACATTGACATTGCTAAGATCTATATTAACCTACTAACAATCATATTTGGGTTTTGTTAAGATTTAACATCTTACCCCATAATAACCACCAAGGACTAGATATCGGTTAAGTGATTCTTTGACCAAATGTATACTCTCGGGAGATGAAATTGATAAAACGAAAGTAGCATCTCCTGCATGCAACGTGCTTGCTTTCCAGTCCAAACCCCATGCCATGCATGTATAGTATAAAAAGTAATTGGCAAGGAACACTACCTAGTGGAACCCCAAGTATTACATTTCTATAGTCACTATGATGTCCCTCAAAACCTACTCTTCACCGTATATTACTTAGAAATTCAATAATGGTGCCAAGAAAAGACCCACCTACTCCCATCTGTTTAGGGTTGAAAACAAAGGCCTTATGATTAACGTTGTCAAAGGTAGCCCTGAAATCAAGTCAAGTCCTGAAAGGCTTCCTGACCACAGTCAAGGGAACTTTGCACAACACTGAAAATGGAAAGAAGCGTAGCACAAGCTCCAAGTCTTATGTAAAAGCTAAACTGCAAACTAGGGAACAAATGACTATCTTCAGCATATATATTTTGCCAAAAGGTAGTTCAAAATTTTTGGGAGTTATTGAAACCGAGTGGTAATCAACAGCATTAGAGCTACCATATAAACATTTACCAAATACATTATCATTACCATTTCTCCAAGAAATACAGAAAACCATCCTTTTGCCAACATGTTTGGAGCTATGAAATCAACTGTGATTACATAAGAAATAAGGCTCGATAAATAAAGACAATGTTAACCACAGAAGTTTATACTTTTTTTTTTTTGTAATAGACTTACAGTATAATACTGAGGCTTTTTGTACTCACACTGGCCGATGATAAATGAGCAAAAGTTTTTTAACAGTAGTCCACGAGATGCCTGCATCACAAGAAGTCTGGACGAGGATGGTGTGATCTCCGCCTGCATCCCGACCGCTGACAGGGTCAAGACATCCAGTGCGCATGTCAAACTGGATAAACATAGTTTCTCGAAGGTCAAGATCTACTGTCTCTAAGTATCTGCTGCAACCCTGGGGTAGAAGGTCCAAATCTATGTAGGATCTTAGATGCATAAAGTTTTCAAATGTCAAAATTCGTGCTCGATATTTCTAATGTTAATATAACCCTGTAAAAAGAAGCCTTCAATGTGTACCCTAGCTGATCAAAGTTTTTGTGCAATGTCTGGTATATGGTAGCATAAAGTTTTGTGTAATGTCTGCATATTGTGTAGATTTTGTTCCGATATGGGTACACTTAAAAAAAAAAAAAACATATCTTTTTTAACTTTATTAGTTTCAGTCTATTATAATATTCTACTTTATATTCAATTACCTTCAATATTCAAGTCACCATTTGTGTATAAAAGGCTAAGTTAATTGTGATAAAAGCCTAATTATGAGTAGAACTTTTCTTTTTTAATCACGTTTATATCAATCAAAGTCTGGAAAGTAGGAGTCGTGTTTCCTTGAGATAATTTCTACTATAGCTTGAGAATAAATAAAAAAGTTCTTTTGTACTGTTTTACCGATAAATAAGCTAATGATATAAAATAAAGTGATATTTTTATGAGCTGTTTTCAGAACTGAATAAGGACTCAAAGTGTAAGAGATCGCAGTTATTATCTACAATTGAAATACAAAATTATTCAAGATAACTATTTACTTTAAATTCATATGGATAAACGTGCAGTTTTGACATTCAATGTACGTTCTTTGTTCAAATAACACATACCCCAATGAAATGCAAGGCTTGGCCTGATGCGATGACACCACACTGTCCTGTAATTTGAGCCCCAACTTCTTTCCGCCATGGAGATGGGTCCACTTCCCCTTCGTTTTCTGACACCAAGAAAGTTGGCAAAGGTTTTTCTGGAGTGCTGCATCTCTCATCTATGAGGAATAGGGGGATGAAACACTGTTAGTTCATATTGACTAATTTTATGATTTAGATCAGTCTTGACGAAGAGCACAATCGTTATCTAACAGTAAATACATATGGTAGTATCACCCCATGCATATGCCTACTGATATACATACATGCATTATTATTAAACGATGGAGGTTTACCAATTTAATGGGTCAATCTTAAGTCCTACACAGCTTGGCTGAATAAATTCTGGAGGTAGAATATGATATGTATTTATTATAATTGACAAAAAATTAATTAGTTACTAAAACCTATGATAAATAGATATATAGATTCTATCCATTAAACCTGCGTTTCTTAACAACATTGAAATCTTAAAAATCATGAATACGTTCAGAATCAGATAAAATGTCAAATAATGTTTTCTGACGAAAGCAGAAATCTCTGTCTTTTAAAAACAGTACATTAAGAGAATATATGTTATGCAATTAAAATAGCGTCACAATCATTGCACCTGGGAACGGTTTCGTGACGTGTGCACATTAAAAATTCATGGGTCAATTCATTATTCCAAATATGTTTTTCCTTAACAGAGAGCTTAATGTTGAGTTGAGGTAAATTTATTGTTGAATTAACTTTGGTATCTGCTTTTTTCAACTACAACATTGGCTGGAATCCAGCATTTTTCAATATTAGTAGATTCTTATGCTAGTAACATTTGAGGGTTTCTGTGGCCCTTCATAAATTGGTATAAAGACAAACTTGAGATTGTTTTGATAATGTTAATTACTGATAAAATCGTCGATAATTCAAGTGTAAAGACTGATGCTTCATTGGGTAATGAGAGCTGACTTACTTTGTTTTATGGTACTACAAGAGAGGCCGCATCCATTGAGATTTAGAGTTATTAGTACTTAAGCATAATGAGGTCCTTTCCTAAGAGTATATTTCAAGGCCTGTTGTCAATGGTGACTCGGCTCATAGCTATATTTCTTTGATAAATAAAAAAGATGAAAGCATATTTTTGTTTTCTTTATGATCCAAGAAGAAAAACATTCGGTTGGAGTTCATTCTAATGTTTGTAGATTGTAATAACCTAATTGTTCTTATTGGTAATGGTGGTTCATAAGTGAGTAAGGCTAACCTACAAGGGTTACAATAATTTAGAGAAAGAGAGACATTTAAAAGTGTGTGTGTGTGTGTGTGTGTGTGTGTGTGAGAGAGAGAGAGAGAGAGAGAGAGAGAGAGAGGAGAGAGAGAGAGAGAGAGAGAGAGAGAGAGAGAGAGAGATTCATAACGTTAATAAGCTCAAGTAATGAAGATAGAGATTTAGTAGCAAAAGGGTAGTCAGATACATGTAATCAAAGCTTTTGAGCATAAATGTCATTAGTAACGCGAATAGCCCCAACATGACCGGGTAAGTTTTCGATAGCATAATGTTAATCACTAGATCAAGGTGTGGCATCCAAAGAGAGAGAGAGAGAGAGAGAGAGAGAGAGAGAGAGAGAGAGAGCCGGGAGCCAAGAGCTTGTTAGGTATAAGACACAAACGTGAGTAAACATGCGATAGTGAGCTCGTAACTTGTATTGTGAATTTTATAATTGCCCCTTTGAGGCCAATGTATAGTATAGTGTATATTTATATATATCGATTTCTCTGGTATTTCTTTGTTTTCAAAGTCAGATTTTCAGATTTTTTTTTTTTTTTGGGGGTGCGATTTCTAATGGTTTCATGTTTCTATTTTTGATAACCTGGTAATGCCTTACCCCGCCTCGCCTCCACCCGCCCATTCTCGTTTATTTCAAATCTCCTGAGAGACGATGATTATCCAGAAGTCGAATATAAAAAGAATGCAAACTTTTGCTATAGGAATAATAAACTCCAAAGACAGTCAATGGAATCAAAGAACGGGTAAAACACACACACACACATACACACACACACACACACACACACACACACACACACATATATATATATATATATATATATATATATATATATATATATATATATATATATATATATATATATATATATATATATATATACATCCTTTAACAGAATAGTGTTCTAAGGTCCACAGACCTTAAATGAACATCAACCCTAACTCAAATATCAAACAATATAGAATAAGCAACTACAATAGATATATTACATTAACAGCTACAATGACGTTACATTTCTTTTTTTTTTTATAAATATATCGCTTTTGATTGAAGAGCTACTTTGTTGGAGAATTGGTAGATAGGATCTTTCATGCACTTCACATGGTTAAAAATTCTCAATGTCAAAACAAGGTAGTTACTTGCTTTCACATAATATTGAGACATTTCGGGGAGGTCTAAATGCTGCACGATAAGTTCTGACACCTGGACTTCAAAGTAGCTTCAGATCCTGATCCCTATAGTGGGTTATGTACCGCACGTGTTTCACACATGCTCATACACTCTAATGGTATTTTCTTTTTTTATATCTTGCTCTATCCATTACTGTTAACAGAATCTGTTTAAGCCTGCCATTCATAAATTATTTTGTTTTGATAAGCTGTGACATTCTTATCCAGAACCTGTAGTATATAAACTTGCTTTCTGTTGAAATAAAGTCAGTTGCATTCACTTTGCCTCTCAGTTACGACCTAACAGTCCTCTCGCAAATTGGTGACCACTGGAGGAAGGACCAGCTCCCTCACGCCTTCTTCACTGTAGTGTCATACTGTTACATTGCTGCTCACTGAACTTAACTCTTCGACATACACCCCCGAACGAAACTGCCGCCCTTCAACAACGGAAAAGCATTGGCCTGGTTCCACCGTGCCAAAGTCCAGTTTCTCATCAAGGGCGGGACTCACTCAAGCACCAAAGCAGACTACGTTCTCACGGCAATCCCTGAGGATGCTTTCCCGGAAATCTCCAATTGGCTTTCCAAGCAAGGGGACACCCCAATAGCATACGACGCCCTCAAAATATACCTCCTGGAGCAGTATTCACCATCACCAGCCACCCGTATAGCCTAGCTTTTTCAGCTATCTCAACAACCATTGGGGGACCAAAAGGCTTCGCTTGCCCTCAGGGAAATAACGTTTGCCAAAAAGAAAGAAATGGGCCTTACCAAAAGGCCTCAAGCCCATGGTCGTCAACCTTACACATCATCATGAAAAAAGATGGCTCCCTGCTTTCATGTGGGGATTACATGCAGGCAAAACTAGATCACAACCCCCTCCAAAGGATCCCCAGCGTGACCTCCTACTTGCACAAAGTGAAGGTTTTCTCCATGCTCGACCTCCTGAAGGGGTAATGTCAGGTGCCCATGAACCCAGAAGACATACCCAAGATCGTCATCACCACCTCTTCAGTACATGCACCCTCAATTACTCCTGTTTTGGCCTTTGTAACGCTGGGACCACTTTTCAATACCTCATGGATGGCATCTTAGGGGACCTCGCCTTCTGTATATTTTACATGGAATACATACCTGTGTTCTCTTCCTCTAAAGAGAAACACCTCCATCACCTATGCATCGTGCTCGACTGCCCACATCAAAATGGCTTTGTAGTCCAGTACAACAAGTGTACTTTTGGCGCCAATGAAGTATCCTTCTTGGGGCCCTGCATCACTCCTGGAGTCCACCCTCTCCCTGAGATGGTAACAGAAGTTCAGAACTTCTCCCCGCCCTCAACCGTCAAAGCACTGCAAGAATTCTTAGTTGCTGCCAGCCATTGCCGCCACTCTTGCCCCAATCTATGTATCCCTCATGGGCAAGCCAAAAGACCTGAAGTGGGGTCCCTTTCAAGAAGTGGCCTTCTGCAATGGTAAGAATGCCTTATCAACTGTTGCAGCTCTTACTTTTCCTGTGCCACATGCCCCTCTTCTTCTCTCCACATATGCTGGTGACGTTGCTTTCGGTGCATTACTCGAACAGGTAGTCAACAGCTCGCCCAACCCATTGACTTTCTTCAGTAGAAAACTATCCAAGGTGGAATCGGCTACTCTACCTTTGACCGCAAATTGCTGGCAGTGCAATTGGCTGTCTGTCACTCTCCCCACTTCTTGGAAGGTACACACTTCACCACTCGCATAGACCATATACTTCTGGAGCACACCTTCATTCAACAGTCCAATGACTGATCCACCAGTCAATGCCAACATCTCTCCGCCGTGGCTGAATATAATTGCACCCTTTAACACGTCCCTGGGAAAATGAATTCTGTCGCCGATGCCTGTCAAGAAACAGATTTGGTGCCATTCACCTAGGATTGGATTAAAACACATCAGCAGAATACCAACGAAAACATCCTCAGTATCAAGCATGTAGGACAACTTGCACATACCTCCGTTGGGATACCTGCTCCCATGCGGTAACAGGTTTTTTATTTCATTTATACCCTTTCACATCTCTCACACTGATCTACTGCACAGATACTGGAGATGAATTTCACTTGGCATGATATTACTAAGGATGCTATAGAGTGGGTTTGCGCCTGTACTTCATGCCAAACCTCAAAATCACATTGACACGCGGAATCAGGAGTGGGCACACTTCCATTTACCCCCATTCTTGTCGATATAGTAGGTTCCCTACCCGCATCACAAGGACATCGTTACATGTTTACTGTCATTTACTCCATTCATTGGCCTGAAGCCATTCCCATGTAAACTGCAACATCTACTTTATGGACATCTGCCTCACTCTTAGAGTGGATAGCGAGATTAGTTATCCTTGAGCATATTACATCTGACAGGAGTACCACCTACACCTCTCAATTGTGAGCATCATTAGCGAATCTCCTGGGCATCACACTACATCAGATAACTGCCTCCAACCCTGCTGCCAACAGAACGGTTGAACGTTTTCACCATACCCTCAAAGCCGCTTTGATGGCCCGCTGCAATGACTCAAACTGGTTTACTCAGCTTCCCTGGGCCCCCATGGGACTAAGAACCACTCCTAAAGACGCCCTAGATGTCTCAGCATCTGGATTAGTGTATGGCGACCCGTTGGTTGTCCCTGCCCATTTTTTTTTTCCCTCTTCAACCTCCTCCGATAATCTCCACCTCTAACGTTACGTTGTGGGAAAATTTAATCCTTACCGCCAGACTTACAAGCACCTAGGAATGCAACACATGCCAACAGATCTGCAAGCAGCAATGCATATTTTCCTGTGCAATGACACTAGTAAGCCCCACTAACGCCCCTTAAACGGGACATGTAACTTTTACAATTACATGGCATACCATACTACTTGAAGGAAACTCAATACTAAAATCCTTATATCATAATAGTTATCAAGGTGACCTTTCTATTTCTATGAGAAATTTTATTGGTGGAAGAACATTTCAAACTTATTTACCGAATGTTTAATCTGATATTTATAACCTTGAAGGCAGTGTGCCACAGGGTACTGTTTTAAGCGGGACGCATTTTGCATTGGCAGTTAATGACACATGCTCAAATGTCACATATAGTGGGGTCCCCTTTAAGAAGCAGCCTTCTGCGATGTAAAGAATGCCCTATTGTTGCAGCTCTCACTTTTCCTGTGCCACATGCTCCTCTCCTTCTCTCCACTTATGCTGGCGACGTTGCTATTGGTACTTGAATAGGTATTCAACAGGTCACCCATCCCATTGTCTTTCTTTAGTAGAAAGCTATCCAGGGTGGAATTGGCTACTCTATCTTTGACCACAAATTGCTGGCAGTGCAGTTAGCAGTCTGTTACTCACACTATTTCTTGGAAGGTACACCCTTAACCCTTTGCATGGACCATATGCCTTTGGAGCACACCTTCACTCGATAGTCCAATGCCTGATCCACCAGTCAATGCCAATATCTCTCCGCCGTGGCTGAATATAATTGCACCCTTTAACACGTCCTTGGGAAAATGAATTCTTTCACCGACACCTGTGAAGAAGCAGATTTGGTGCCATTCACCTGGGATTGGATTACATCACCTTGGCACAATACCAACGAAAAGATCCCCAGTACCAAGCATGTAGGACATCTTGCACATCCCTCCATTGGGAAGACGTTCCCATCGACAATTCCAATGCCACTCTCTTCTGTGAGGTCAGTACTGGTAGACTCCGACCATGGATACCTGGCCATGTAATTTTCACAATTACATGGCATACAATACTACTTGGAGGAAATTCAATACTAAAAGCCTCATATGATAATGGTTATCAAGGTGACCTTTCTATTTCTATGAGAAATGTATGAAAACAGGGAAATAAGTTTCAAAGAACAAATGTCAGTTATAAGCAACCTAATATCTTTTTATAACCCAGGCCAGCAATGAAAATTAAAAAAAGGAAATGGAAGGAATCATAGTAAGATTCTGCTATGAAGGACCTGGGGAGCTTACCTCTTGAAAAGATATATATTATAAGAGACATAATAAATAGAAATGGGAGGAAAGTACCTAAAATTCTTATAACAGAGAGAAATAGACACTCTGATTTCCTCTGAGTGCATTAACAGTTTGGATAATTGGAATCACCCTAGACATATAAGCATTAGAAAATTTCGGATGCTCATAGGTTTCAACTGCAATTAGTATTTGTTTTTACATGGGTGGGATAAAAGGAAAACTTGTATTATGTATTTTTTTTTCGTAAAGATTCATGCATTGAAAAGGTTAATCATTAAATGGGTGGATGGCATGAGTATACACCTGCTGTTGAATACTGAGACCAGGTATTTTTAGACCTAAAGATTGTACGTTTCAAAATGCAGGTACATCACAGTAAATTCTTTGGTTCAAGGATTTAATCAACATTACTAAGTTAGACAATAATATAAGGTCTAACTTCAGTACATAAAGTATCAAAATGGAAGAGAAAGTCTTTCTCTTTTAAAATTCATTTTGTCTCTGTTACTTTAATGTCTTTGACAGTAATCATTATCTGTTCACTGATTGGCTTCTGGGCAAAATTTTACAATTCCAGGAGAATTACCTGAATATAGTGTTGTTTGCATGAACCAGTTGTAGAAAAAAAAAATAAACCTGTCCAGACTACCGAGATGCCTTTTTATGGGTTAAATTTTATAAGAGCTTAACCTCTTTGGATATCAAAGCTAGAGCAGAGACAAAGTTTGGACAGAAACATGAATGGTTTAGTGCTATGCATAATATTGTCTTCAATTCCTCTTTGTTATATCTGGTTAATATGTTACTGTTAATTAATAAAGATTTAGTCTTTTTGTCCTACATAATCAGTTTTTTCCTACATACACATTGCATGTTTATATGAATTTGGGACTTAAATGAATTTTACCCTTAATTCCTTCACAATTTTTCAGTTTCCTTACTTTCTGCGGATCTTTCAACCTAGCAGAGTGTTTGGGCATACTGATGGCCTTAGCATCAGCGACAAGGTTTCTGCAAGTTCGGGGATGTAACCCAATTCCCAATTTGACAAGGCCAGTCTGCAAGCTATTACATGTTGTCTGTGACCAAGCTCTTACACATGCTTCATAGGTGCCTCCCCCAGAGAACACTTCATTGGTATCTAAAACATCACTGGTCAGGTACTAGGGATATTTTTTTAGTGATGGGTCACTTGATCCTTTGACTCCAGAATACATTTAAGAATGACATCCCATGAACAGAAATAAACTTAAGTTCTCCAAACCCATAAAGTTGTAGAAAATGAATTAAAACCTGTTATATGGAATAAACAGACATAAGAATAATCCTATAAATTTAGGAAGTTGCCAATCGTATAAGAATTCTGGCTCATTTCTCCATAACCAGCGGCAATACGTAATCGGAAGATATTGTCTGCCTGCTATGTAACAAAGGACATTGCTCATAAATTTCTAGAATACCCTTTCTATCTATGAATTTCCTATTCCCTATATATTACATATATCTAAGACTGATATTTCTAAACATGATACAAAATATATGTAATAGATAGAAACATTATAAAAATTAAATTTTAGGTAAGACATATAACTCCTTGCCTATTGTGCGCATTTTCTTTTTCTATATTGACTCCAACAGCTGGCATGCTTGCTGACCTCTCTCTCTCTCTCTCTCTCTCTCTCTCTCTCTCTCTCTCTCTCTCTCTCTCTCTCTCTCTCTCTCTCTTTCCTAAAATTGAACAGTAAAATGGTATGACTGGAAACACGAAAGGCAAATCCCAGAATGCATCCTAGGCAGTATGTCCCTTTGTTATGTGGAAACAAACATGGTAGTTTAAAAGTTTTAAGGCCGCCCATGAAGCAGGACAGTGCCCTAGAGACTGACCATATATCATATGATCAGCGCCCAAGCCCCTCGGCACCCAAGCTACGACCAGGGAGGGCCAGGCAATGGCTGCTGGTGACCCAGCAGATAGACCTATAGGCTCCTCCAAACCCCCTATCCCTGGTGCACAAGGATGATAAGGTTGCAGACACTAAAGGAACTAACCAGTCTTAGCGGGACTCAAACCCCCGACTGGCGATCACCTGGCAGACTCGTTACCAATCAGGCTACAACAACAAGTTTCGCTGGCCGTTTGGTATCGTGGCCAGATAATGCTTTTGCCTTTGAAGGAATCACCCTGTACAAATTATTATTCTAATCATTATTATTACTATTATTATGTTGAATAGGTATCAAATTTTTGCCTTGTTTTTTCGATTAGGATGTTCTGTACTTTGGTTGGAGTTGGGTTATAACTTTCAAATAAAGCTACTGTAGTGAACTAGTTTTATTGCCTTCGCCAAATTAGAAAATTCTACAATAGGTACGTACCCACCCCTGTCTGTTTTTCTGTTTATGAGCAATTTTACACAAAAGCTACTGCACTGATTTTAACCACACTTAGTAGTCATGTTGGGTATGGCCCAAGGATGAATCTGTAACATTTTGGATAATTAGAGTATTTATTCATTTGTTTGTAAGAAACTTGACACAAAAGCTACTTTAACCCTTTGGACCAAACTTGGTTTTCATGTTGGGTATGACCCAAGGATTTACCTGCAAAATTTTGGATAATGTAGATCAAAGAACAAGAATGCTGCAGTTTTTTTAAATAATCGTAATTCTATTTTTGTGTGAACAATATTGCGCGGAAACTACTTCACCGATTTCAACGAAGCTTGGCGAACATGTGGAGTATAACCCAAGGGCAACTCCATTCGAGTTTGAAGAAAATACATCGAAGTACAAGTACGCTGTAGAGTTAAGAGCAAAATAAGACTGCTTGGTGTGGAAAAACATGCTCTCTACTGAGTGCCCCTCTATTTTGTACTGCGTTTGTGGATTTCGTAAGCATCTAATAGACTGGAATGGGCTCTCAAATGAATTTCTTGCATTTGAAATTACCTCACTTTTATAAAGGGGCTGAACCTTTTGTTCTTTGAATGGAAATCTGATAAACATAATTGACATATTGTATGTATGCCTTCTCGTGTGTTAAAATACTGAGTGAAGGACAAACACTGGTTCAATGATTATTGTAGATGTGCTTATTTAGAAAACGATAGGCTTATCATTTTTGGAAAGGTAAAAGATTAGATTTGACTTGGAATATGCATACCCAGCTAAGAGCTGTTGTTTAGATAGTTTATGCTTTACCTGAAAAGGAATAATATTTTACCATAATGAAACCCTTTCTGGTACAAACCAGGAGTATAAATGGTTGGCTAACTTCAAATTAGCACTCTTTGGCGTGAATTTAACAGTTACTCTTTTACTTGAACCTGTTGGCTAAGGTACTCACTGTACAAAGGAAAAGATAACCCTTTTGGCTGACGTGTATGGTAGTATGCAGAGTAATGAAAAACTCATTCTTCCTCATTCCTGCTTTCCTGAAGCGAAACTAATTAGCTTAACTATTCAGTCCTGTGAATTTAAAACAGTGTCAATGGACCTTCATGCTTATGAAGGTTTAAACCCCGATGATATTTTCCTTTGTTTTATGTAAAGGCAGCTGATTTCTTAGCTTGTAATTCTAATGTTATTTTTCGATAGTTAGCTTGAAGTAGTTCTTTTAGGACTTGTTGGAGAATCAGTAATGTTAATCCATTGAATGAATGTGTTTGTGGTAGATCTAGCCCTGCTGATTACCACCCATTTTCCACAACTCCCATATTATCTAAAGGTTTTTAATGCCCTTTAGTAAAATGTCTAAGTAGGTATGCTGAAAGTAATCACCAGTTCCTTAATTGCCAGTTTCTGTTTCGTAAAGCTCTTAGAGAATGCGATAAACTTCTCGTAATTTATAGTGGCCTACATGAATCCTTTGAATTTGTTTAATAAGTTTGTATGATTGGTCTTGATTTTAGTGCTGCATTTGACAGTGTTAATCATGAGATCCTTGTTTTTAAACTTGAAAATATAAGAGTAGATGGGTGTTTAGTTAACATTATCAAATTTTCAAGTAGTAGACTGTAGAGAATAGTTGCTGATGGGTACCATAGTGATTATAGGAATATATCTGGTGTTCTTCAGGGTAATGTTCTTGGCTCTTTGTTTCCATACCATATACACCTGATATGTGGTTTGGTTTCATTTGCACATGATGTTAATCTTCTATCTTCTATTCCAATTGCTAAATATAGACTTATGGTTTCAGAATCTCTTACTAGAGATGTAGCTGAAGTTAGTGCATGATATGCAAATTATAGGGCATGAAGTTAAACCCTAACAACAATCAAAGTATGATTGTAAGTAGGTCGAGGCCAGTGGCTCCTCAACACTTTGATCCCTGCAGTGACAGTGCCTCTTTAACTATTTGCAATTCATGTAAAATTCTAGGTGTTATTCTCGATTGCAAATTTACTTTTGAGAAGAATGTTTAATCAGTTTCTTCTTCAACTGGACAAAAAGATTGGCTTATTGAGAAAGTTTTAAGATTTTTTCTAATCTAAAGAAATGCTTCAACTTTTTCGTTCTACATTTATTAGAGTAATATCTTTTCCCTCTGGTCTTCAGCTGCTGACTCTCGTCGTAATTTGTTAGAAAGAGAATTTCAGTCCATGAAACTCATTCCTGATCACGATATTGATATCTGGCACCATAACTCAGTAAGAATTTAAATCTAACAGTCATGCTATCTCCATAATAAGGCACAATACTACACGGCATTCTGAAAAATTTATTCCAGCAATAACCAGATGGTCGAATTATTTTACTAATCTGGTGGTGGAACTTCAGAAGTTCAAATTTTTGGGAAATTCTTTCTTGTTGGATATTTTGACATAAGTCTTTTTCTATAATTCATATATTACTAATTTATTTTATTGTAACTGTTCTTAAAATATTTCTATATTTTTATTTATTAATTTTATTTAGTTTATTTGCTATTTCCTTATTTCCTTTCCTAAGTGTGCTGCTTTCCTTGTTGGAGCCCTCGGGGCTGTAGCATTTTGCTTTTCCAACCACAGTTGTAGCTTGGCTAATAATAATAATAATAATAATAATAATAATAATAATAATAATAATAATAATAATAATAATAATAATAATTTGCTATTTCCTTATTTCCTTTTCTAAGTGTGCTGCTTTCCTTGTTGGAGCCCTCGGGGCTGTACCATTTTGCTTTTCCAACCACAGTTGTAGCTTGGCTGATAATAATAATAACAACAACAACAATAATAATAATAATAATAATAATAATAATAATTTGCTATTTCCTTATTTCCTTTCCTAAGTGTGCTGCTTTCCTTGTTGGAGCCCTCGGGGCTGTAGCATTTTGCTTTTCCAACCACAGTTGTAGCTTGGATAATAATAATAATAATAATAATAATAATAATAATAATAATAATAATAATAATAATAATAATAATAATAATAATAATAATAATAATAATAATAATAATGATAATAATAATAATAATAATAATAATAATAATAATAATAATAATAATAATAATAATAAATGGAAAAATATTTTCTTGCACCTCTTATTGATTTACGAGTGCATTCTACCAAATATATTCAGCCTAAATATCAGATTTGTCTACAAGTCTCATATTTTTCACATAATAAATAATCCCATCAGGTACTATCATAGGTTCCTCAGTCCTGAAATGTCTTTTCCCAGGGTCTTTTATTTCTCTCAAATGCAAGTTTGTGTCCTTGTAAATTCTCAGCAATCTTTCCATTTGAGAGTCTGCATGTAGTCTTCCTCTCTTTTCACTGATCGTTTCTCTCACATCTTGTGACGAAGTTTAGGAATTCATTTTCGGTTTTCACAAACCATACCGACAAAACCCATATGATTTTCATAAATTAATGTATTATAATATGCTAAGTATAATAATTTTGGAGCAGTATATCTTTTAGTAAAGTTTCATTGAAGATAATTGCTGCCTCAGTAGCATTAATTTTGCAGTGGAGCTATTCTATTGCTCGTATTATTCTTCTTTCGTAAATAAAGCATTCTGCCAGTAACTGTACTATGTTAGTCATCGGTAGAAGGGAGCAAAATGCATTAAAAAAAGACTATACTTTTGCTAAAAAAAAAAAAAACTTGTCAAGATCGATACAATAAAGTATATCTGCTACGCTTTACGAGAGGGCAGCCAAGTTTCATGTATTTTTTGTACTGTAATACTATATTTGCAACGGGTATTATGAGTAATGTTGCACAGTATTGCATTAATAAAATATGTTTCAGCATAGTTTATAAGTGTAGTAGCGTATGGTATAAAGGATTTGATCATTTATTAATAGCCTCAAAGTTAGAATTTAATTCTTACTTTTGTATTGCAACAAGATCCAGTATTTTTAAGAGTGATGCTCTTTTGTTATTTTTGCATTTTTTGTGTACGAGTTTTGTTTACATATTCTCATTCGAGAGTCACAAGTGAGTTAGAATAGATCAGGGATGTAAACCTGAACCAAATTAAACGTATTTTAATAAGAAGCCTATAATGGATCCCATCCTCGTCGTCAAATGTCAAATATGGTGTTTGTTATCAATGTAGTTGAATAATTACTGCCCTCAAACATATCTGGAATAATAATAGTTCATTAGTGTTGTATATAACTATCCTAGTATTGTCGCCGACTTGTCTTGGCGGGAAGACAAAGCACAAGAAGAGTATGATGACAGTATATTTGCTAGTTTCAGTGTATAATGTACCCACTATAGCCAATGATATTGCACACAATACCAGGAAAGGCCCAATATTTAGTAAGGTTTTAGAGAGTTTAATGACAGGTAGGGACTTGTGTGGAAATGAGGCAAATTATAAACCCTATAAAGATATATGGAGTGAGTTGAGCATAGCACAAGGTTGTATAATGAAAGTGTCAAGAGTAATTGTCCCTAGTTCACTGAGGAATAAGATTTTTACCTGAAATACATGCTGATCACCAAGGTATTGTCAGATCAATGTCCATTTGCAAGGACTTTTGTTTGTGCAGAGAGAGATATTGAATTATTTGTAAGAAATTATATGAATTGTGCTACGCAACAGAAAATCCCCAGTTTGCTAAAATGCAACCATGGGAGATACCCAGGTATCCATGACAAAGAGTGCACAGATTTAGCAGGACCTTTCTTACGTTATTTGTTTTTGATAGTTGTAGATGCTTACAGTAAGTAGCCAAAAGTAATTCCAATAACGATAATAAAATCTTACACAACTGTAAAAGAATTAATACAAAATTTTTAAACACATGGTATTCCCGAAAGAATTGTAACTGATAATGATCCATAGTTTACATCAAAAGAGTTTAATGAGTTTTGTATTTTGAATGGTATCAAACATATTTTCAGCAAAGTATCATCCTTCCATGAATGGAGAGGCTGTAAGATTTGTTCAAACATTTAAGCATAACATCAAGTATAGAAAAGCAAATACAAATAACATATTTTCTAATGTGTCAAAGTTTTTATTGTCTTATAGAACAACACCATACAGCACAACAGGTGTGACACCATCAAATTTGTTGATGGGGAGGAGGATTAGGTGTAAGTTAGATTTGTTGTATCCAAGTTTGCAAAGTGATTTAGAAGAAAAAGGGTATAAGCAATTAAAAAGTCTCCAAAAAGTAAGACATTTTTCCCCTCGTTCTAATATCATGGTAAGATCATACAATACTTCAGAGAAGTGAGTACCAGTATATATTGTAAAAGAGATAGGAAATTTACATTATGATGTTCAAGTTGGTGGAAATATTGTAAAACGTCATGTTGATCAATTACAGACGTTAAGTAAAAATACTGTAGATCATGTGAATGTTAGAGATGGAACATTTTCAGTAGTAGTAGGGTCAAATGATTCAAATATTAACCAAGATGCTCAAACATCAGTTGCAGAATCAGAATCTATTCATGTATCAGTACAGGATTAAGTTAGAGTACTTCCCAGTAGGATGAATAGAGGGAAACCCCCTGAGAGATTATATTTGTAAAGTTTTGTGCAATGTCAAGTTGAAGGGGAGGAGACTGTTAAGTATTTTGTACTTTAATACTAAATACGCTATGGGTATTATGAGTAATGTTGCACAGTATTGCATTAATAGAACATGTTTCAGTATAGTGTATAAGTGGAGTAGCATGAAGGATTTGATCATTTACTAAGGGCCTCAAAGTCAGAATATAATTCTTCTTACTTTTGTATTGCAGTAGGAACCAGTCTTTTTAAGAGTGATGCTCTTTTGCTATTTTTGTATTTTCCGGGTACGCTTTTTTTTTTTTTTTTTTTTTTTTTTTTTTTTTCCCGAGAGTCACAAGTAAGAAAGAGTGTATCAGAGATGTAAACCTGAACCAAATTGAATATATTTTAAGAGGAAGCCTGTAATTGATCCCACCAACACAAGTCAGCGACAATAGTGTACTAGGTTAGTTATATACAACACTAATGAACTATTATTATTCCAGGTTTGTTTGAGGGCAGTAATTGTTTAAGAACATGGATAACAAAAACCACATTTGATACCATGTATCTCCTCTCCTCTTTAGGCAAAGTCTGTCAAAGGGGTGGTTGGTTAGGTGGTGTAGTTGGTCCAGGGATTTCTCTCCAGACGGAGTCTCTTAGACTCAAAGACATAGCCTCCAAGGACACAGAGTGTACACTGAAGCAGCCGCTCAGCACAAAGTGCATAGCTGCCAATATCAATTTCCCTTATAAAAATATAGACCTCTTTGCCCCACAGGCCAACCAGCTTGCTCACTGCACAACCAAGTACAGGACTTGGAAGTGAGGTGCAGCTGCTCACACCAGAGTTGGTAACTGCCAATAGCAAAAAAAAAAAAAAAAAAAAAAAAAAAAAAAAAAAAAAAAAAAAAACCAGGCCCAATTGCGAACCGAACCGAAGAGTTTTAGTAGTTGAGATAGTTTTTACAGCAGTGAGTCCCAGTGGGCAGCAGAGACTGTGAGAAGAGTGAAGGAATTTTAGTAAGAGAAGAAAGGATTAGTTTAAAGTTATGATAAATTATCTCTGCTCAAGGAGGGTATGATAGGGTGGGGTTAAGAAGGGATTGGAAAAGTGTCTGGAGGGGTAGGGGGATGTTAAAAAGGGCAGAACTTGGACAAAAGGTGTAAAATGAAAGGAAGGATTTTTTTTCAGGGGACAGAGAGTCGATTTGGTGGTTCAAGGATCAGTTAGGGAGAGGGGTTTGGGAGGGTGGGGAGGGAGCAGGAGTTTGGGAAGGATATGGTTCAGATTGGATGAGGATAACTGGATCAGGAGCAGGGACAGTGGCAGGTTGCTGGACAGGTCTGTGGCGTGGGACTGTGTGCTGCCTAGATGGCTCTGTCGGTGCTGCTGCTGGTGCAGGAGGGGATGCTTGGAACGGTGTTGCTGCTGCTGTAGTGGTCAGTGGGTTGGTCATTGCCTCAACCCATCTCAGTCGCTCTGGACACCTCCTGTTCCAGGCATAATGAGGTTGGGCACAATTGGGGCACTTAGGAGAGGTTTCACTTCCCCCTTTGTGTGCATGTATGTAGTTTTGCGTGAGGTGACGTCGACTGCAGACTTCGCAGACAGCTGAGTTGCTGCATTCTTCTCTGCGGTGTCCAAACCTCTGACAGTTGAAGCACTTCATGGGTTCAGGTGAGGGGTCTTTGATCAGGAAGGTTCCCCAGATTACAAGATCAAGAGACGATGGTATGGGCACAAAGAAGGTAACTGTTACCTCTTTAGAGGGCATATTTCTGCTGGTGTTCTTGCGTTTTGCGTTGCTGGTGGTGGTGCAGTTTGGGATAAATTCCAGTGGCATCTTAACTGGGTAGTTGTTTACCACAGCTTTTCTCAATCTCTTTGCAGGGTACAGGAACGTCTGGGAGGCTTTCTTTTACAATAGGCTGCCGCTGGTCTGATCCATTGGGGTGATTATCAGGTCACCCTTGAGGTTGGCTCTTGCTGTGATGCAATGGCAGCTACAGCTGCATGATGGAGCATCTCCTGTTGCAGGCAGCCTGAACTTAAGTAGGTGTCCAGGTTGGGTGGCTGCTGGTGGTGAGGTAGCTGCAGCTGGTGAGGTGGTTATTGACTCTACAGGCAGAGTGGCTACAGCTGGGGAGGTGTTTATCTCAGGTAGGATTGCTGCTGCTTGTGAGGTGGCTGCTGCTGGAGATTTGGCTGCTACTATCAAGGGCTCCACATAAAAGAGAGGAGTTTCGTTGAGGAGAAGAGTCAGTCAACTGCTGTTATTACAATCTGGCAGAAGGCTCTCTGCCAAATTGGTAGAGGTGTTCATAACTGGAGAAGTAGGTGGATTCACGGTCCTGTTCTTTTTCTTTTTTGCAGCATGGAGTCCCACTGAGACAGAAGGGGAGACAGGTACAGGGGTAGGAGAGGTGGTAAGAGATTAGGTAGGGAAGGTGTTTCAGGAGGCACAGGAGTTTGGGCAGGAGAGGTGGCAGGAGGGGTAGTTAATTTCGGACGTTAAATCTTCCTGTGAAATATTGCTGTATGAGCTCTCAAGCAGGCAGTACTCAAACAGTGTATGTCATGACTGATCCCTTCTGTGTTAAGTTTTATCCAGTCAGATATTTTCTTTTTGTCATTGTGGTGGTTGATACATGGTAAGCAGGGGTCCACGTTGTTGTACCAGTGGTTCCTGCCTCTGACGATCTCACTTTGATATGGAAGTCTGCATTCTACTGATTTATGATGAAAGGATGGGTCCCTGTGTTCACAAAAGAGTATTTCTGTATGTGTGCTCATTTGTAAGTCAACAGACTACGGCAGAGCTGAAAATTTCAGCCCAGCAGTAGACTGGACTCGGAGCCTAATACTGGACTAGCTGAAAAAAAACAGCTAAACAAGTCTAAGGACGACAGTCATTAAGCTGCTGTTAGGTCACTGGGAGCTTTCTCTGGGAAGTGTTGTCGACTCAGGAGTTGAGCTGCGACTCGGACAATTCATTCTATCGGTTGGTGAGTAGGATCCTTAAATATGCTGTGGTTGGTTCGTCACATCAGCCGCTGGTTGCTGATTGGTCCTCATGGGCGGAATCCTTATCTGTTCTGGGAAAGAGGTGTTCTCCCATATTCCACTCACAATCATCGAAGTTGGGTGGAGTCAGGGTTTGGGTAGGCTCAGCCATGGCTCCCAGAGCAGCATGCTGATTGGCTAACACACTGCCTGAGTGGGGCTCGGAATCAGGCAAGCAGTTCAGCTACTCAGAATCTGGGTCTGGAGTGTCCAGAGGTGCTTGCTGATTGGCTGTGGCACTTGCTGGGAGAGTCTTTGTTGCAGGCAATCTACCAGTCTGCTCATAGCCGTTGTCTTTATCATTGTTACAAGGTTGATTGGAGGTGTTTCTTTAGCAGAAAGGGAGGAACATCTGGGTCATGCTCAGGTTAGGTCTCTCTTGTTGGATGAGCAGGGCCTCCATGATCCTAAATCTTCTACTGTCTGGGGCACTACCAATGATCTTTGTACTCCTTATAATGTCCTCTCGAGCCATATTCTTGTTGTGAGTGAGGAGGTGGTTGGTCTTAATGACTCCCTGTTGGATGTGGCAGAACAATGTTTTGGATAGTCTCATCATTGTCATTGTAATATGTCAATGTAATAGCCAAAACATCCTCGGACTTGGCATTGATAGGAATAAACATTGTTGGACCTCTTAAAAAAGCCCTGCATGGGAGGAGCCAGTTTCTCATAATGAGAGATCCGGTCTTCATGGTATGATAGTAAATGATGAGGTTAATGTTAGAGTCTTCTTGAACTGGATGACATGGTTCTTGATGATATCCCTCATGGCCTTCTCATCCCGTTGATACAAGCCGTGCATGATGCCTTTGTAGTATAAGTTGATACTAGAAGGCATATATCATTGTTGGGCTTGGTCGCGAACCAGTTGTTCATAGCACGTTTAATCTGTCCAATAGGCCTCCATCCTCTTATTGTTTTTGCATACAGTCCATGTTTGAGTACCCTGTGCTCATTGTACCTGTTTGTTTCATCAACCATAATGTTCATTACCTTTCCATCCATGAACATTTGAAAAGATCACTTTTGATGGCATCATTGGGTAGCCTAAAATCACTGGAAATTCCAGCTTCAGTGATAAAATAATATTCAGTAGGAATAAAACTCTCTCCATCAGTCCAGTCATCTGAAGCAGAAAGATGCCTCGTTGGTTACTTGAGAATGAGTCCAGTTCTAACCAGCACTAGAGATGCGGAAGTCATGTGGCCCCCTTCCACTTTGCTTACCATGTCTGCCCCATTTAAAACTTATCCTGCTAAGTTCATGTTAATACATAACACTTTATCACGATATCTTACACCCATCACAGTTGCTATCAGCTTCTATCACATGATTCTCAGCTTGCTCATCATCAGGAGAGGGTTCATCTACATTTCTTTGATCAAGAATATCTCGATCACCACTGTTAGCCTAAAGAGTGTTCGTCAACACTTCATCCATCAGATTCACTTTATGCATAAGTTTTATCTTCACCACCCTATTCCTAATCAAGAATTTCACTGATCTGATCTACTGTATGTCTAACCCACACCATAATGATGTCACTCTAGGGTGATTTTCTGTACATGCTACTGCAGACAATGTTCTGGGGACTGCAGCTTTGTTCACAGGCATCACTGCCTAATTCTAAACTACGTCTCATGATGGCCAGCTGTTTAATTTCTCTCATTGGAGTTTTAGGGTTGCCAATTCGTTTATTAAATCACATGATTTAGTGCATTTAATCATGGCTGCATGGTTCATGTGAAAGGCACTGAAGTAAACCTATGCATTTTGCATGCCGTATGCAGTGCCTTAGTGTATGCAAGCCAGCACAGTGAAATGCATCTATATTGGCATATGGCAACAAACATTGAGGAACAGTCTCCCTCTCTCCTTGCTAGTTGACTGCTCAGGTGCACAGCTGGAGGAGCTCATCATGTTGCAGTGCTCCCTGCAAGGTATATTCTTGACAGAAGGAACACACTTAAGAATGAGCAGATTCATCAGGTCAAGTTATTGGCACAGAATGGTAACTTTATCACACAGATAGGTCAAATTGCAAAACAGGAAGCTCCTGGGGATTTGCACCCCTATTCCAGACCTATGGGAGACTATGAAAAATTAATTCCAACGCCTACAGATAGCCTCAACATCTATGCCTTTCCTCCATTTATCAAAATTACCTGTGTGATCAATCAAGATTTGTTTACTCCAAGATAGCTGCAAATCATGTAGTATCCTGATCTGCTGGCTTTACTAATCGGATTACACTTCTCTGTTAGTCATACTTTAAGAGAGAGCACTAGTCCATTGAGTCATTAGCACTTCACTGTTTGAGATTACCCAGCATTTCCTCTGAGCGAGAGGACATTTACAAATGACTTTTCAGGAGATGAGAAGATTGCTGTCTACCATGAAGAGTAAGCCTCCAATGATAAGCATGTTACATTGAGTACGTCTTTGACTTGAACAACTCTTCTCCAGGTTGGAGACATCTTTATCTACCTCCAGCAGGAGGAACTCCTTCCAGTCTATGATACGAATGGCTATTACTCGGTCTTAGCCTGGTAATTAAAATAGGGAAAAATAGCCCAGTGAGAAAAGGAAATAAGTAAATAGATAAACTACATGAGAATTAATGAGTAATGAATAATAATATCTTAAGATCAATAACAATATTAAAATGGATCTGTCATGTATAAACAATGAAGAGAGACTTATGTCAGACTATTTAACATAAAATCATTTGCCACAATTTTGAACTTCTCAAGATCTTCTTTCCCACTGTTATCCTTACATTAAGGTGTCAGTTGCCTGACGTGCTATCTCCATTGCCTTCTATCAAAGGTACCCTCTTCCATCAAACTTTTTCTCTCTACATCATCCTTTACTTTATCTCACCCTCTAATTATCTGTCTTACTCTAGATCTTCCCTTCTTAATACGTTCCTCCCAAGCCCTCCTCACTTCCTTCCCACTAGCAATCCTCAATATATGCCCACACCATCTCAGTTGTGAAACTCCAATTGTGTCTTTAATCTTTATTATGCCTGACATTCTTCTTATTTCATCATTTTCCAATCTTTCGAGCAGTGATATTTCCATAACACACCTCAGCCTTCTCATCTCGGTTTTCTGAAGCTTTGCCTCATCTTTTAGTCTTAAAAGTGATGGATAGCCAAATACACTGCCAGTAAATTTCAGCCGAAGGTTAAGTAGCTGGATTCCACCTTGAAGTCTTTCTACTGAAGAAAGTCAATTGGCAAGGTGATCCTTTGATCATTTGATTGAGTACTGCTCCAACAGTGATGTCGCTGGCATCGGTGGAGAGTAAGAGGGGTTCACTTGGCACAGGAAAGGGGAATCGTAACAGTTAAGAGGGCTTTCTTTGCAATAACAAAGACTGCCTCTTATAGGTTTTTTGGCTTGACCTTCAGGGATTTGTAGAACGGAGCAATTATGGCTGGTAAGAAAGAGTGATAGTAGGTAAACTTGCCAATAAACTACTGCAGTACTTTGGCAGTCTAGGGAGTGGGGAATTTCTGTACTGCTGATACCTTCTCAGTGAGGGGGGGGGGGGATTGCCCTCTGGAGTGATGTGATGAACCGAGAAGGCAACATCCTAGTTAGCAAAGGTAAACTTGTTTAACCTGATCACAAGGATTTTCTGCTACAGATGGTGAAGGACGATGCATAAGTGGTCCTTTTTTGGGGGAAGTATGTCATCTACATAACATATGCAGAGGGGGGGCGAGGGGTGTTCCCTAAGATGCCGTCCATGAGTTGTTGAAATGTGGCCCCTGCATAACGGAGGCCAAAGCCTGTGTAATTGATGATATAAGTGCTGGAGGGGTTGGTGATGGTGGTACTGGGAATGTTTGCTGTGTTCATGGGCATCTGATAATACCCCTTCAGGAAGTCAATGGTCGAGAATACTTTAGCCCTTGAAGGTAGGTGGTGAGGTCAGCATTGTTGTAGAGGGAGTAGTGACCTGGTTCTATCAGCACGTTGAGACACCTATAATCCCCATAAGGGCATTGGCATCAAGTTCTTCTTCAGGAAGATATGGAGAATTGATGACCATGGGCTGGAGGCTTTCTGATAAAGTTCTATTTCTTCCATTTCAGCAAATGTGTGTTTAGCAGATTCCAAATAGTCTGAATCTAGAAAACACTGGGTCCCACTTTCTTGATATGGTGATAAATAACCTGCTGGCTGGAACTGTGTGTGTCTGACATATTTCTGGTAAAATAAACATTAGGATATAAAGTAACGAGGTGGGCATAGGCATTCAGGGTACACACTGATGTGGAGAGCAATGTTGAAGGAAGCAGTCGATGAAGTTGTACATAAGTAAGAGCTGGCGTTGACTAAGCATCGATATGCGATGTAGACCAGAAGTTGGAAATGGGCAAGGATATCCGCATGACGAGAACAAGTGTACCATCAGCAATGATGAAATTCAACTGGTACCTGGCTCCCATAAATGACAATGTTAGCGTCTTGTAACTGTGGGTTGTGATAGGAGATCCATTGGTGACACCAGGTGTACATCAGCAGTGTTGGAATGATAGATTGGTGACCTTAGGAGAGACTGAGGTAGAAGGGAATGACAGAAGCCAGTATCTACAAAAAAGTGTACATTAGATCCCTATTTATGCAAAAATAAGATATTAGTTAATGGGGAGAGTCGATATTTTACCATTGACATCCGGTAGCATATTTCTTAGCAGCGGCCCCAAATATGGAAGGATAGTCATACAACTGATGGCAAGAGGCATCATCCAATCATTGTTGAGGTCATTGGTTCGGATGCGCACATGGGGTGGCATAAATAGGGAGGGGGGGATTTCATTATTTCCCAGGCTTTTTGTGAGGGGGACATCAATTTCCTATAACTTTTATGTCTGCTTTAGTTGGTGTTGTATGGTTGTCCCCTTTGTCAGGAGTGGAGTCTTCGTGGAGCTCTTGACTGTGGGTAAGTCACAATTTATAAGGGCATTGACTTTGGTCATCAGGTCCTTCATGGGCAAGGTGTCAACATCAGGAAGGGCAGCTTGCGCTGGTTACAGCAGGCATTGCGCCCAAAAAGCACAAACTAGGATCATTTAACAAAGAGATCCATCTGTGGCAAGCTGAAGGCGAGTATTACTTATCATTTCCCCGAGGGCCATTGATGTCGCTTGTACCCTTACAGTTATTGAGAGAGCTGAAAAATCTTGGCTACACGAGTCGCTGGTGACGTTGAGGGTATCTTACTCTATGGGGTGTCCCTTTGCTCAAAAAGGCAGTGTGAGATTCTGGAAGGTGGTGAGGGGGATTGCAGAAAAGACAGTCAGTGTTTTTGCTTGAGTGGATTATTGCCTTGATGCAGAACAGTTTCTTGACAATAAATCAGTTAAATGCATCTCTGATGGCAAAGGGCTGAAGCCTCACTGTGGTAGAATCGGGGTCAATGGTGGGTATCATTGGAGGGTACAGCAGATGAAGAGATGACCTAGGAGGTGGCTAGGTGTTCGAGGCACTCTGTAGGTCACCAGTGTGATGGCAATGGAGGAAGAGGTTTACTAAAGGTGGCTCCCAAACAACTAACTTTATTTAGTGACAACAGGTATTTATTTGCCCTTAAGTGGTCACATACGCATGACAATTGGTTGGCATTGGTATAAAATATGAATAACATATCAATGGAATGATAATGGAGTTTAAGTAACTATGTTACATTCAATGACTTTTTGATGTTCAATGATGGTTAAAGTATTGAAAAACAAAGAAAGGGCACCCTCATAAATTTGTATGTGCATTGCTTGTTGCATGTGCATTACATTATTCCTTCTTTCAGAGGAGGTGCACACTTGATGTTGCTGGATTAATTGACAATAGAATAGGAAAAGCTGGTCTGGGGCAGGGAGGGGGTGTGGACACGACAGGTGAGAGGCACACCTGCATACTAGGACCTTTGGATTTCAGGGGTGAGCTGGTTTTTCAAGATAAGACTCCCAGCATTCTGTCCAGTTTGCCTGCATCTATGATTAAATTGATGATAATTTTATTCTTGAAAAGCTCTCATCTCTATCAAGCAGGTTTGGCTTACACTTAAACCCCACTAATTATAGTGGTACCACCCCATCATGGTAGATAGGGAGTAGATATCTGAGGGTCAGCGTCATTGGTGAAGGAGTTGATGGGCACCATAGTGAGTATAGGAATGGGATTTCTGGTGTTCCTCAGAGTAGTGTTCTTGGCCCATTACTTGTCATACTATATACACATGACATGTGGTTTGGCCTAGAATACAAGCTTGTTGCATATGCAGATGATGCTACTCTCTTTACATGAATTGCATCTCCTGAATGTATATTGAGGTTGCTGAATCCCTTAATAGAGATCTAGCTAAAATTAGTGCATGGTACAAATTATGTGGTATGAAGTTGAATCGTAACAAAACTCAAAGTATGATTGTAAGTAGGTCAAGGACAGTGGTTCATCAACATCCGAATCTCAGCATTGATAATGTATGACATAAAATTTTAGGTGTGATTCTCGACAGAAAATTTACTTTTGAGAAACACATTAGGTCTGTGTCTTCTTCAATTTCACAAAAAATTGGGTTATTGAGAAAGTCTTTTAAGATCTTTGGTGATCAATCTATTCAGATGTGTTTTAATTCTCTCATTCTGCCTTGTTTCAAGTATTGTTCTCTTGTCTGGTCTTCAGTTGCTGATTCTCATCTTAATTTGTTGGACAGGAACTTACAGTCTAATAAATTTCTTATTCCTGACCTAGATATCAATCTCTGGCACCGTTGTTCAATTATTTCATTATGCATGTTGCATGATTTTTTTTTTTTATAATTCTGACCATTCTTTACATTCAGATCTTCCCAGACAAATCCATCCTGTTCGTAATACTAGGCCTGCTGTTAATTCTTATAGTCAAGCCTTCTCCATCATGAGGCCCAATACTACACAGTACTCTAGAAGTTTTATTCCAGTTGTGACCAAGTTGTGGAATGATTTTCCTAATAGGGTAGTTCAATCAGTAGAACTTCTAAAGTTCAAACTTGCAGCAAATGTTTTTATGTTGAACAGGCTTACATAAGTCATTTTATAGTTTATATATGAAATATCTGTTTTAATGTTGTTAATGTTTTTAAAATGTTTTATTTTAATTGTTCATTACTTCTTATATCATTTATTTATTTCCTTATTTCCTTTCCTTACTGGGCTATTTGTCCTTGTTGAAGCCCTTGGGCTTATAGCATCTTGCTTTTCCAACTAGTGTTGTAGCTCATCTAATAATAATAATAATAATAATAATAATAATAATAATAATAATAATAATAATAATAATAATAATAATAATAATTAATTCCATGAAAGGCTTGTAGGGTCTCTTTCAAGATATCAGACAGTCTAAAATTTTCTTCCCCCTAAATTCAACGTTTTGTTGAATTTTATTGCTAAGTCTTCCCCCTCCAAACGAAAAGAATGAATAGCATTTGTAATTTTCCTTGTACCCCTGGATCATATGGCAAACTCTAGACACTGATGATGACCTCAGCTAATTTGAATAAGGAAGATTTCTGTTGACGACTTCGGCAATAAAAAGACCATTTCGCCAATACTTCTGTGAAGAAAATCATTACTCTGTAGCCATTTGTTCCCTATTCTACCTTCGATTATCTTCTTACCATACTGCTAAGATACAAGAAGATGATAGAAAGGCCTTCTTTGTTTTAGTTGGTAATTTCAAAGCTCACCATAGGGAGTGGTTAAATTATGTTTCTCCTACTTTGTCTCTGAATCAGGTTGTGAGCAAATCATAAGTGAAGCTACTCACAGATCTGGTAACTGCTTGGACCCCGTGTACACTGACTTCCCTGGCGTTATAACAAGTAAGGCTGGTTCACCGGTTGGTACATTTGATCATGTCTTGATTTTATTAGTAGTCAAGACTAAACAGCCTGCCTTGATGTGTCATTCTCATGTAAGATTTATATAAAAGCTTAAGCTGACGGGAATGAAAATTTGAGTTATCTTTTGAGCTTGAATAGGTCACAATGGTACAATAGTATTAAACCTGTTGTTCTTTTGAATGAGAATGTGATCAACATAATTGATAAGTGTATTCCATCTCATGTGCTAAGGTACTGAATGAAAGGTAAACCCCTGGCTCAACGATGATTGTATACGTGCTTATTTGGAGAAGCAGGAGGCCTATCATCTTCGGAAGGGTAATAGATTAGATTTGACTTGGAATAACTATACTCAGCTTAGAGCTTTTGCTCAGAGAGTTTATGCTTTTGCTGAAAAAGAATACAATTTAAACATAAAATAAAAAAAATCTTTTAGGTACAATCAAGGAACGTAAATTGTAAGTTATCCTTAAATCTGAACTCTTTGGTGTAGACACAACAGTTCCTCCTTCAATTAAACCAGATGGCTCAGTCATTCACTGTCCAAAGGAAAAGGCAACTCTTTTAGCTGATGTGTTAGACAATAAGCAGAGTATTGAGAAAACTGATCATCCTCATTCTTGTTTTCCTGAGGTTGACTTAACCAGTTTAGCTCTTTGATCTTGTCATAGAAAAGCCCTCTTGATGGACCTTGATGCTTATGGAGGTGTAGACCCAAATGGTATTTTTCCTTTGTTTTTTTTATTAAAACTGCTACTATGTTATCTGTTATTTTCTGTAAGTTAGCAAGAAGTTCTTTTAGCACTGGTTGGAGAATTGGTATTATTACTCCATTATGTAAATGTGTTTGTGGTAGCTTGAGGCCAGCTAATTATCACCCCTTTGCCATAACTCCAATATTATCTAAAGTTTTTGATTGTCTTTTGGATAAAAGTCTAAATAGGGCTGCTGAGAGTATTCATCTGTTCCCTAGTTTGCAATTTGGCTTTCGTAAAGGTCTTAGCACATGCGATGCCCTTCTTACAATATCCAATTCTGTACAGAAATTGTGGCTAGGAAGTTTGTATGATTGGCCTTGACTCTACTGCTCCCTTTGACCGTGGTAATCATAAGGCCCATGTTTTCCAACTCAAACAATTAGGAATAAGTGGATGTTTTCTTAGCATCATTATTGAATTTTTAGGTAATATAGTGCAAAGAATTATAGTTGATGGGCACCGTAGTGAGTATAGTAGTGTAATTTCTGGTGTTCCTTAGGGTATTGTTCTTGGCTCATTGCTTTTCATACTATATTCATATGACATGTGGTTTGGTCTTGAAAGCAAACTTGTTGCATATGCAGATGATTCTACTCTCTTTGTAGTAATTCCATCTCCTGAATGTAGATCTGGGATTGCTTAATTTCTTGATATGGATCTAGCTAAAATTAGTGCATGGTTCTGTACCACCCGTGTGTCACAAGATTGTACATAGTAACGACATTTCTCTTTTTTGTATATATTATCTTTTGTATCTTTGCTCTCCCCTCGCACTGACAGCAACTTGTACTAACCTGTCTGCCTACTTCATTATTAACTGTTAATAGAATCGGTTGCCGGTTTGTATTTTGAGACCATCTTAATGGAATCTAGTGTGTACATATACTAGATGTGTCTGTAATAAACTTACTCAGTTTCATTCATCTTGCCTTTGACTCACAACCTACTCTTGGCCCGTCACATTGGTGACCCCAGAGGTCGACTCGCTCCTCCCGCCTTCCCCACCTCACTGTTACTATGGCGGACTCCACGGAAGTTGGCGCCGCCCCATTCAAACTTTTGTCGTTCGCCAGCAGAAAAGCGTTTGCTTGGTTTCAGTGCGAAGAAGTCCAGTTCCGCATCAAGGGCGTGACTCCCTCAACCACCAAAGCAGATTGTGTTTTCATGGTAATACCCGAGGACACCTTCCTGGAAGTCTCCGACTGGCTTTGTGAACAAGGAGACACCTCAATAGCGTATGACGCCCTCAGAAAATACCTTCTGCAGCAGTACTCGCCGTCGCCAGCCGCCCATATAGCAAAGCTTTTTCAGCTCTCTCAACAACTGTTGGGGGACCAAAGGGTTTCACTCGCCCTCAGGGAAATTACCAGTATCGCTCTCCTGCAACCTGCCGCAGACGGCTCTCCTTGTGAGGTGAACCTTCTTCGTACCCTTTGGGTATGCCGTTTACCCGAACCTGTACGCGCTGCTATACCCGATGTCGATAGTTTACCCATAAAGGACTTGATGACCAAAGCTGATGCCCTTATGGATAGCCACTTCACGATCTTCAAGACCTTCATCAACCCCTCCACTCCTGACAAAGAAGACACCTATTCAGCGGCAACCGAAGCTGACGTGAATGCCGTAGGACACACACGCCTATTCCTTAACGTGCCGGAGCAGCGACACAGCCACTCATCACCCACCACTCGCTTGAGCCCCAACCAACGACTTCTACAGCCACTTACTGCCGCCCATTGGCTGCAGTTTTGCTAATATCACTACAGATTCGGGGTTGCCGCGAAGAAATGTACCAAGGATTGTTCATGGCCAAAAACCGTGTAAGTTGGCCATCACTCGTGGCGGTGGGCTCCCGTATTCTAATATTTTTTTTTACATGATGCAAGAACAGACGTGTGATTTTTGGTAGACATGGGTGCTTGTCGTTCTCTTTTGCCAAGGGAAGTCATCAGGATACGACGTAGTCTGTCTAAGTCTTCTGACCTCCACCTGGTGGCTGCCAACGGATCTGGGATACCCACCTACGGTTACGAGAACCTCACATTATCGTTCGGAAACGGCAAATTTAATTGGTAGATTCTCGTTGCTGATCTCACATTGCTAATGCTCGGTGCGCATTTCCTCTCTCATTTCCACCTTCTGGTCTATGTCGCCCACCGACGATTGATCAACGCAGACACATACTTGTCGGCACCTCTTAAACCCGCTCTTTCCAACCTCGTTCTCCACATCAGTGCACCCATGGATGCCTACGTCCACCTCCTCACGTCGTACTTGGAAGTTTTCCGTCCAGAACTTTGCCAAACGCCCACGGCTCCTGCCAAACACGGTATTTATCACCATATCAAGACGACGGGACCCCCCGTCTTCGCCAAATTCAGACATCTGGCACTGAATTGATTGGCAGCCGCTAAAGAGACGTTCCGCGAAATTGAAGAAGTGGGCCTTTACCAAAAGGACTCCAGTCCATGGTCATCACCCTTACACATCGTCCTGAAGAAAGACGGCTCCCTCCGTCTGTCTGGGGATTGCAGGCGCCTGAACATGCATACAGAACCGGATCACTACCCCCTCCAAAATATCACCGACGTGAGCTTCTACCTGCACAGAGCGAAGGTTTTCTTCATGCTCGACCTCCTGAAGGGGTATCATCAGGTGCCTATGAACCCAGAAGATATCCCCTAGGCCGCCATCACCACTCCCTTGGGTATATACACCTTCAATTACTCCTGTTTTGGCCTTTGTAATGCTGGGGCCAATTTTCAAGGTCTCATGGATGGCATCTTAGGGGACCTCCCCCTCTTTGTATGTTGCGTGGACGACATACTTGTGTTCTTTTCCTCAAAAGAGGAACACCTCCATCACCTGCGCATCGTGCTCAACCGCCTACAACAAAACGGCCTTGTCCGGTACGACAAGTGTACCTTTGGTGGCAACGAAGTGTTGTTCTTAGGGCATCGCATCACTCCTGAATGAGTCCATCCCCTCCCTGAGAAGGTAGCAACCATTCAGAACTTCCCCACGCCCTCGACCGTCAAAGCACTGCAGGAATTCTTGGGCATGATCTACTATTATCACCGTTTTCTTCCAGCCATTACCGCCACTCTTGCTCCCCTCTACGCCTCCCTCAAGGGCAAGCCAAAGAACCTGAAGTGGGGTCCCCTTCAAGAAGCGGCCTCCTGCAATGCAAAGAAGGCCCTGTCAACTGCTGCGGCTCTCACTTTTCCCGTCCCACATGCCCTTCGCCTTCTCTCCACCGATGTCAGCGACGTCACTATTGGTGCAGTACTCGAACAGGTGGTCAACGGCTCGCCCCGCCTATTGGCCTTCTTCAGCAGAAAACTCTCCAAGGCAGAATTGAGTTATTTTACCTTTGCTTGTGAATTGCTGGTGGTAAGCTGACTGTTTTAAGTATCTTTTTTGAGGGAGAGCTAAAAATGAAAATTAATATAGCAATTAAAAAAAGAAAAAGTTCAAGGGAAAGAAAAGAAAATTATAGACTGTCTAAAATTCTCAATGAGACACCACTGGCCTTTCATGAAGCTAAATCTTTCACCAATAACACTTGTGAGAGCTGACCCCTAAATGTCCGCTCCTTACCTTACCACGATGGAATGGTGCCACTATGATTAGAGTGGCTCAAGTCTAAGCCAAACCAAATTGATGGGACTGAGAGCATTTCAAGAATACAATATACCCACTTTAATTATTGTGGCAGCCAAACTGGACAGATTGCCGAGAGTCATATCTCGAAAAAAAACCAGGCCACCTGTCGGGAGTTTCGAACTGATCATTCGAAATCACCGCCATTTAACATCACAAACGTTGCGTTAAATTAGGGCAAGACGGGAAGATCTCGCGGGCGTTTCTATGAATGAGTGCTGTCCAATACGTGACGGTATTGTGGCGTAAATTTCTACCACCTGGTGGGGAAGGAGCGGGTGTCAGAGAAACAAAGTCTTTACTATTTACAATTTACGAAAATGATATTGTATTCATTCATGCAGGCAAAATTATCGATGTATATGTTTAGGGCCAAGGACTCGCTAGTTTGTTAGATTCTGGCAAATTACGGCCTTCAGCTGAGGTATTGAGTTTATCCTTTGATCTGACGTAAGACTTTGACTGTTTTTCTGTTTTGTATTCGATAAAGAAACCCGATTAAACCCCTTGTTGATTGAATAAAGTGAGAGTTCCTGCGCATTTCACAAGGACCCATTAATTAGCGCGGGAGACATTAGTTTTCCTCTGATCTATGCTAAATGACGCTCGACCATTCCTGCCTAATTCCCGAACTGTCTATGGAGTTGTAGTATGTCTCTCTGCCTCTGGCTCCTATCTACCGCGATACCAGGTCGGTTCCTTTGTTAGTGTGAATTATGTTCATTTTTATTTGTCTGTAAATTTGTCATCCCTAGGATTAGGGATTTGTTTTATGCCTCAAATGATCTCTGCAGGCACTGGTATGTCATTTACCCTAGAACTATCAGTGTAATATTGTGATTTCGCCTTGTTTAGTTCAACCGTGGACTTAGAGTTTTATGAGCACATGTTGCAAACCCCCAAGGGTTACTGTGTTCTAAGGTCATGAGAGCCTGTATTTGAATTTCTTGTCAGTGTCGAGTAACTGCGTGCACAGTAAGGTTGAAAACCTAACTTTCATTTTGCTGACTTGTTATTGTGTTTTTAAATGATTATTTTTGTAATAAACTTAATTTTGTGATCATATTTTATTGAAATCCTCCTGAATTGTTTTGGAAAGCAAACTTCTTCAAGGTCTTATCATCGGCCCATTCCATCGGGCCTAGAATCATTAGTTTTCAATAAGTCGGAGAAAAATTCTCGACACCACCCATGGAATCCGAGAGCCAGTTTTCTACATGAAATAGTTATGAATACCAATGTGGAACTATTGACCCTCTTTTGGTACAAACATTATTGGGTCGTTGGCAAGACCACCACAGCTCCCTCAATAGATTTCGGAAAAAACTCCAATACAAGCAATTGTATCTCTTCCACAAAATCTAGACCGTGAAGAGGGGAAGAAAGGTTTGACAGCAAGATCGGAGACAGTTGACAAAATATGAAGGAGGTTGAACTAATAATAAGTACCAGAAAAAAAGAATGAGAGAAATTTTCATTCACACTGAGAAAAAAAAAATATCCCACGGTATGAGAGCCTTTTTGCCTACCACAGGGCTTCAACACGGAAATGATATTCTGTGTTGAAGCCAAATGACTATGTCAAGGCATTTTTCTCGTTAAGATGGTATTTATAAAAGTAATATGAATATACTCTGAGTCACCAGAAACAACATTCCTTGGAACATATTCAAAGGCAAGGACCTTAATATGCTCTATATACTTATGGCTCTATCTCCAATGGGTGCTGGATGTGCTGCAGTATCCTCAGACAAAACTAGTTAGCTATCATTACCTAGTGAAGAACCAGTATTTACATCTTAACTATCCCAGATTTTATTAGCAATTAACATTATTAAAACAATTAAAGAAAGGATGAATCATACGTTTGTCATTTATTTCAATTCAAGATGTGCCAAAGAAGCCCGAAAAGGTTGTACGTATAAGAACCAACAGTTCTTACAAACTAAAGAGCTCCTTAATAAATTCTATTCCCAAACGGTAGGCTAATTATATAAATATGTTGGATTTCATCGCATGTTGGAGTTGTTAGTAATGAACAAGTGGACGTTGCGGCTAAATCAGCAATAGATCTACCACAGCATGACATTAAACTACCAACTAAGAATGATGTAACTACCATAAAGCATTTTATATTATCAAAAGGGCAGACGATGTAGAATAATGAATCGGAAAATGATAGATAAAAACAAATCAGGCCAATCGTTTCTTCACGAGAATCATCAAAACGGGTGCAGTGAGTGTGACACTATTTCTACTAGACGATGAATTTTTATGACTACAATTTGTCTGGCATTTTATCGTATTTCTAGAGTTTTTAAGAAACATGGGTTTTATAAGTAATTTCTAAATTTCTATTTATCGAAGGTTTTTATTTCAAAATTTATATTTCTTATCTCATATCTACTGTATAATAATTTTCTTATTGATTAGATTTAATGTACATAATTTTCTTCTTCCCTCTCGAATTTATTCGGGTCAGATCTGTACTCATTGAGCCAGCAAATCTCTTCCTTTTTAACAATTATGATAATTTACTGTCGCAAAGACATTGAGCTGGTATAGTAGTAAAACAAGTCCTTAACCCTTCTATCAAGCAAATATGTGACAGAATCTGCCAAGCTGAAATACAACTAGGGGAAAGCAATCTATTTGCCGCAGCATATGCCCCTGCTTTGTAACAAAGTGAAAAAAATTATCTTGATTTGAGAGATGAATTTTATCAATAACTGCACGGTGTCATACAGAAGATCACAACTAGAGATATTTGTGCAGTTTTAGGTGATATCAATACTCCTATAGACTCTGGGTGACGGGACTATTCCCTTGCGATGGGACATTTCGGAAAGGGGCAATGTAGAGCCTCTCCACTAAGAGACATAAACAAATTAAAGATTAAAAGACTTCTTATTATAAAAATTTAAATCTTGCTTCTTTGGCAGGGAATTGGAATCTTAGCTACATGCACCAATTATTTATACATGTTAGAAGTCCAATAGCAACCGGAAATCAAGAAATAGTACAAAGTATCACAAAAATATATATTATTCACTTTCCCATAATAATAATAATAATAATAATAATAATAATAATAATAATAATAATAATAATAATAATAATAATAATAATAATAATGTTTTCACAACATCTCTGAATCGCACAAGCAATTAGAAAATAAATTAGGAGATACAAATAATAATGACAACATAATTAGGACAGGGAAATGTCATAAGTAGAAATGAACGACGTTAACCAACGAAAGAATTCATATTCTGATAAAACACCCAGAAAATAAAAATGCATGAGACTGTATTATCTAAGATGTAACACAGATAATATCAGAAATGTATACTACTACTACTACTACTACTACTACTACTACTACTACTACTACTGCTACTACTACTACTACTAATAATAATAATAGTAATAATAATAATAATAATGATGAATAGCAATGAAAAATGTTGCAAAGACTTTTATTCTAGGTAAGACATAAGAGAACAATATTTCTTTGCTAGGTTGATTAACACGGATCTCTTACCTAAACAAACATCAGTTACAGTATAATAATATTCAGTTGTACAAACACTTTAGACACAGAGGTACACTTACCTGACCATCCTGCTTGACAATGGCAAATGCCAGCATCACAGAATCCTCTTCCGGAACACATTCCATAACATTCATCTCCAGTGTAGACATGAGAGAGCGACCACGTGTGTTGTTGTCGGTAATCCAGCTGATTGAACCTAATTCTTGCTAACGTGTCTCTGGTTGATGATAGTTAAAATATTGGAGTTGAAAAGTTTGTCGCATAAGAGTGAGAAAATTACTTTATAATTTTTGTGTGCCTACAGTATGGCAACCTTTGTCCAAAATAAAGGTAT